>NC_092814.1:156972800-157142800 GCF_023375885.2 Dermacentor andersoni
CGCTTTCTAGCAGGTGATCGAACTGCTTTGTATCAACCTCTCAACCAGTGTTATCGTTAATAAATGGGAATTTGTACTATTAAGCATCTGTGAACGTTAGGCTTAACTTAGCTTGGCGATATGCCAGCCTGTAATATGCTCAAAGGGATTTTTGTCTCTCTCTCTTTCGCAGGCTGCCTCCCGCGAAGGGATCCGAATCGATGTCATTTTCGGCCAGCGGCATGAGCAACACCTGCAGAGCCTCCAGTCGCGCCAAACTCATCATCCTGCACCGCAAGAGAAGATGCTTACCCACCTAAGCACAGCCCGCGGCATTGTAGGCAATAAGCTGGACTCCTAGGCACACCCCCTCTTCACTGTGACGTCTAGCTGCAGACAAGCTCCTTTCACGCTGCCCCCTCTTTTGCTTTGCGGTTTCGACGTTGATCCCCTAGAGAACTTCTATTGTGCCGCCGCCGTTACCGTTTGGTTCTCAGGGTTTTGGTGTTGGCTGCTTTCGGTGTTAGCGCTCCTGTTCAGTCCCACTGCGAGCTCCTTTCGGCTCCTTTCGTCACGAACTCTCCGCACTCGCTTCGAGACGGCTGTTGGTAGGCAGCAGCTGACGCTCGCCGACCGCGAACGCTGTCTCGGAACTTCCGGCACTCGCCGGGTGCTCTTCGCTCGCGCACCCGAAGCTCGCCGCGGCGCGCCCCCATGGACCGAGCACTTGACTTGCGCGCCGGGCCGCGTCTGCTCCTCGCGGCCGCCCTGCTCGTGGCGTGGTGGCGGACGGCGCTGGCCGGCGTCGCGCTTGAGCACCCGTCCTCGAACGGCACCAACGCCGGCGGCGAGGCGCCGCCGTGGGCTCCCGGCGACTGGCAACGCCTGCTCGGGGGATGCGACGAGTACGTGGACGCCACGGCGTGGAACGGATCCACCGCCGCGGCGCGCAGTGCCGACTCGTCGCGGCTCCGTCTGCAGCATCCTTTCCTGTCACTGGCGGAAGGTGTCGTGCCGGATGTCACTTACAGCGGTGAGTGGGAGCGCGTACGATTGCTTTCTTCTTTCCCACTGGCGTGCGTTCAATCTTGCGACACTCAGAGCGCACTGACAGCCGGCGAGCGGGAAAATCATCTTTTGCGAGTTTCAAAGATGCTTTTCCCGGTTCCGGAGTGCCTTTCCTTCCTTCAATACCTACTTCTTATTTATTTTTTCATCTTGTTCACGTGGTACATGCGTTTCTGTGCCGCCAATATGATGTTGTAAGAGAATTGCATTATAAATAGGGGTATGTCGTTATATTGTATGTAACTTGAACGTATACTTCCTTCTAAGGTATAAGTACGGGGGGGGGGGGGGTACATATTTATATATATATGCACATCACTGATGTTATTGTATTTGCCGCCCGTAGACAGTTAAAAAAATATGGGGCTTTACGTGCCGAAGGCACGATCTGATTATGAGGCACGCCGCAGGGTGGGATTCCGGAAATTTGGACTACCAGGGGTTCTTTAACGCGTGCACCTAAATCTAAGTACACTGGTGTTTTCGCATTTTGCCCCCATTTTGCCCCCATTTTACCCCGCGACCTTGTGCTTAGCAGGCCAGCGCTGTAGCCACTAAGCAATCACGGCGGGTATTACATAGGCAGTAATCCTTGGGTGAGCTGACATGTGTGTATATAAAAAGGCCGGCATTGTGAAATCGCAGAGTATGCTTCAAACTAAGTTTTTATGGAAATGCAGAATTATTTATGAATTAACGTATATGACTAAATCGAATTATCTAGGTATAATGCTAAAATGAATTATATGGCTAAATTTGCGATTATCTTCATATTCTTGATAAATAAAAGAGAAATGAACGTGGAAGAAAATACAAATTGCCGCCCACTACCTCCACGTGGCACGTGTGATGCTGTGCCAGTTGAGCTACGGCGGCGGCTGCAATCCCCCTTCCACTTTCTTGTGTACACGTAATAAACTTAGCCCTGGGGGCATTAGTCTCTCTTTCTTCTTTTCTCAGCCCTGATTTCTTCCCTTGTCTGTTCAGTGAGGAGGACACCAGACAGCCGTCGCCGCTTGTTCGAAAATCACAAAGTTGGTTAACTTCATTGTTGCTGATTTTAAGGTAAACACAGATAAGCACACACGCTCACACACAAGTACACGCGCACACACATGCACACGCACACGCACACAGACATGTTCGCACAGACAGACGTTTTATAAGTAACAAGTACCCGCACAGCCTGTGAGCTTTCGCGCATTCACAACATAAAAGCAGGCTGCAGTGCGCCGGCGCGCAAATATGCCACGCACGACGAGCAGGGACGGCATTTCGCGGCATGTCTGCCGGCGAGCGTGCATGCTACTCGGCGTGCTGCCGCTGAGTGCGCCGGGCGCCATTCGATCGTTGACGCTTCATTACCGAGCCATTAAGCGGAAACCGAACTGCACGGACACACACACTGATCGGCGACGCGAAGTTGCTACTACGAAGCGCTCGGGCGTCCACCACCTGCTGCCGCAACCGCTCGGTATGTTTCGCCACCTGGCCCACACCGGTGCAGCGCTTCGCCCGGTCGAAGTGGCACGCGCTGTGCAACTCTGCGCGCGAGCTACGTCTACGGTGGCACGCACGGGGCAGGCTGCGCGCAAAGCAGTGCCAGTTGTGTTAATCAACCGCGAGGAAGCTGTTTTGGGTGGCTGCCACTCACCCAGCACGCTTTCTCCACCTGCGCTTCCCTAACACTGATTCAACGCTTCACCGTCCCTGGAATACTTCTTTATGCAGTTTCTTTTTAAGAAGCTAATTTGTTTGTGACAGACATGCTTGAGTCGCTGTCAGCTGAGGCTGGGGTAGATAACAAATGTAGAACAAGCTTAGAACGACGGAAAGCTGAACTAGTTGGTAAGGATTCAATATGCAAAAAGGTGAGGCGTGCAGACAGGACACAAGAAAAGTGGACAACACGATCGCCGGCGTTCGTGTTGTCACGGATGCTGAAAGAGCACCGAATGAATTGGTTTTCTTGTTTGGATAACTGTAGAGAAACAGGAACATGGGCTAAATTTGAGCTAGCCGTGAAGACACAGTGTATACATAATTCAGACGCAGTTATACACAGTTAAAACAGAGGGCATAAGATACAGCTAGTTAAGACCTTAGCACACTTAAGATACATTTGAAACATACAAGCTGTTAAGACACAGCTAAGAGACGGTTAATACACAATTACGAGGCAGTTACAACATAAACACAGTTAAGACGTAGTTAAGAGACAGCTAAGACACAGTTAGGACATAAGACACAGCTAGTTCCGACAAAGCTACGACGCGATTAATACGCGATTAAGACACAGTTAAGACATAGGTAACACACAGTTTAGAAATTGACACTGCCCTTTTCATTAGGTAAACACACAACACATCAGCAACATATAACACATCATACCCGATGACCGAAGACATTCGCTGTCGAAGAGCTGACGTGAGCATGCGCGGTAGCAGCAGCGAGCGAAGTGACCTTCGTGTTGTCTATCGCTTCAACGCAAACTGAGCGTCGAGGACACACAGCACACAGAAAGCTGCGAACCGTCGACGCACCTAGACTCTGCCCCCAACGAACATCGCTCTCAAGATACGGCCACGCGACCACGCGCAACCGCCACACATGCTATTGCAGCCGGATTCGAACGCTGCTCCTCCTCCCACCCTTCGCCCCCGGTGCCTCGCAAGCGCAAAGTTGGGTGCCTCGCGCGCGACGGAAAACGGCGCGCTTCCTCCCCGCTCTGCTGCCTTCCGTGCGGACGAGATTGAGCCGAGATCCTCGGCTCCCCTCGCCCGCTTTCACTCGCACATAACAGCGCAGGGCGCTTGGCGACGGCGTTATCGCCATTGAACTTTATACGGAACATCACGGCGACGCCGACGGTAGAAATGCGCCTAGAGTGTTCATACAATTGCTATCGCAATAAAAAGGTTAGCCATAGAGGCTAACTATGCTAACTAAAAGAGACTAACTAGCCGTAGAGGCAACGTACGCGCAGGTATGCATTAATGAAAGTTCATGCGAATGTACAATAAAGCGCTATTGTACAAACACGCACGTTTTATATTGTTCAAGCAAACCTGGAGCAAATATATATATATATATATTTTAATTCTAGGGTTTCACGTGCCAAAACCCCCATTTGAATATGAGGCACGCCGTAGCGGGGGCCTCCGGATTAATTTTGACCACCAGGGGATCTTGAACGTGCCATCATCATCATCATCATCATCATAAAACCTTTATTATACGGACTGAGGCTCCCGGGTCCCCGCACGACCCCACTGCACTCAAGCGTTTATGTTACTACGGTCCATAACGCTGGCAGCCCGGTCAGTAGCCATGGTCTGCACGGCCGGGCCTCCAGAGCGCAGCAGGGTCTCCCAGTCCTCCCAGGTCTTCAGGTGCTCTAGGCCCCGCTGGGACGAGCCGCCGGGCAATGAGAGATGAGATGGAGAGCAGAAGCGCGAGATTTGGGACAGAGAGTACAGGCTGAAGTGATGATCATCTAGCAAGCAGTTCACAGTTAACGGTCACTCGTCTCCACTTAGCGACTCTCTCACTCTGGTTAGGTCACTCTGGTGCACCTCAAGGTAGCGTCCTGGGCCCGTTGCTGTTGCTCATTTACATTAATGACCTGCCATCTAACATTAAATCAACCATTTACTCGTTCGCAGACGACTGCATTCTTTATCGCAAAATACGTTCATCCGCAGATCACGCAGCACTTCAAAGTGACCTCGATCACGTAACCGCTTGGTGCACATCACGAAAAATGTCACTTAACATCGATAAATGCAAGTTAATGACATTCAGCTGGAAAAAATCTAACTCTTCTTACAGTTACTTACTCAAGAATTCTTTAGTGTCTCATGCGTGCTCCGTGCTCATACCTTGGTGTTCATTTCACAAGTAAACTCGCTGGTCCACTCACATACAGAAAGTAACAGCTAAAGCATCGCGCAGATTAGGCTATCTAAAACGTTATCTTCATGGAACTCCACCCACAACCCGTAAGCTCGCCTATCAAACATTCGTTCGTCCGCAGCTCGAATACGCATCACCCATCTGGTCCCCCCCATCAGGCTTATCTAATAAATTCCGTTGAGATGGTTCAAAATCGTGGAGCACGTTTCTTTTCCAGAAACTACGTATAAAACATTAAATCATCGCCCTCTTTTCCCACATTGCAATCACGATGAATAATTGCTCCAATCTGCCTATTTCGCAAGATAGTAGGTAATGCCAGTCATTCAACGCTGCCTCTTGTACAACCTTACCGCTCATCACGTTGGTTAAAGAAGCATTTAAGCTTCCAATGCATTTCTGGTAGAACCGTAGCATATAATTCATTCGCCTTGCCGCAGGCTATCATCCACTGAAATGGTCTTCCGGAACACATCGTCAACAATCGTGGTTCTGCTCGTTTTAGGGCCGAAGTAACCGCCATGGGGGTTTTCTAGTTACTAACGTGTCATTAACTATTGTGTAAAGATGTTCTTGCGTTTTAGTTATCTGTACTAACAGTCAATAAGCGTTGTATAATAATGTTAATCAAGCTCCTGACTTTTCCCCCATCTTTGTGATACTCCCCCCCCCCCCCCCCCCCCTTACTCAATGCTCCGATGCTTGGAGCCTGTGAGGTGACTTGAAAAGTGGGTGATGGTGAGAAAGAGTGAGAGGAGAGGCGAGAGCGTGTGTTTGTAATTGGCGCCAAAGGGTTACTTGCCGATTGCTAAGCCAGATGCACAGGACACGGGCGTTTTTGCTTTTCGCCCCCATCGAAGTGCGGCCGCTGCGGCCGGGAGTCTGTGTCGCGACCTCGTGTTTGCCAGCTCCCAAACCATAGTCGCTAAGCCACGGCGGCGGGCGAGCAAAGATCCTATGTGTGTAGAATACGTAACAAAATCTACAAATGAAATGAACAAATCAAATTTAGCTGCCGTCCATAAAGATTTACCCTAGGCCATTCAACGTCTAGCGGGGCCCCATGACTGACCATATAGACCGGAGGCTAAATTCACACTTTTTCGTCCGTAAGTGCCTCTTGCGAGTGGTCGGTCGCCTTCGCTCATAACATGTCCAGCGTCAGGATTGGTCGGAGTTTTTTCTTAGGACCAATTCTAGCGTAAGAGATTTTTGTGACTTCGACCCCAGGTGCTTGGTTTCAGAAAAAGAAAGCACTCTAGACAAGCGCTCCACTTCTTGCCACTGGCATGTCTAGAGGCGTGCAATTGCGACCCGGCACGGCCCGCGTGCAAGCACGCCACTTCCTTTGTCGCAGTACGACTTATCCTATATAGTACTCGCGTAGTATTCGTCCAATGTTCACACTGCTCACCAGCGAAATATGTATTATTGTTTCGCGCCAGTTATCTTGTGGAGGTTTGACAATTAAGCCTTTAAACATTATTTTTTTTTTCAGATTTTAATAAAAATATATTTCATCTCGTTCTTTCTTTCATCTTTCCTTCTCTTCTTCCTGTTTATTCATTTCCATGTTTGTACCCCTATTTCCGAAAGAGCAGGGAGCCGTTGTCCCTCTTTCGGTGGCAGTTTCCAGCCTGAATTTGCCATTCTTTTCCTCTTTGTCAATTGCATGCATTTTCACCTGCAAGCACACACAAATAATAATCTTAGTTTCATGTGGTACAGCCTCACATACCGTATTATCGCGACACAGACCGCGATTTTAAGCACCCTCGCTGTATTTTGACGACCGAACTCCAAAAGAGAAATACAGCACAGAGTATACGACTCCCTACCTTCCGCAGTGGCTCCGAGGCTATGCACTATTTAAAAAAAGATTGCATCAATTGAGGCTTATATTGTTCCTCAAACAATAACCGTCATCAATCTTGCGTTCAATTCCCTTATTTAGCGCTATGCTCTTGCTACTGTCCTGTCAGGAACGCCATCAGGCTGATACGTGGGTGCCGTTCGTGACCTGAAATTACTGTGTGTGTAGTGTTAGAGAAGGGAGATGCTTGGAAGACAAATTACCGTTATCGTTGGAGGACAAGATAAGCACCAAGGGATTTTTTTTTTTTTTTTTTTTTGCCAACGTGCAGCGCTCGGCTACTGAGCGCAAGGGGGCGAGGTCGCGGATTAGATTCCTGGACGCGACGGTCGCGTTCAGATGGGGCGGAATTTAAAAAAAGACGGCTTGTGTGCCGTGATTTTGGGGTACGTTTATTCGCTCGAGGTGCTCAAAATAAGTCCCCCTTCACTCCCGCTATGGCGTCTCTCGTAGCTCGCGAGTTCTTTGATTACGTTAAACGCCATACATTATCACAGGATTCTACCTTGAACACTTTTTGTGTGTGCGTGTGTGGAGATGCAAGATATGAAAAAAAAAAGAAAGGCATCTTAAATTCACGCTATTACCGTAATTTAAATTATCGAGGGAATATCGAGCAACTCATTATCTGCAATACGCAAATAATATTTACAACAATTGAATGATATCTGTTGGGAGCTTCGATTTCTTGTCCTGTAGGTCCAGTTCCCATCCATATCGGCCGGTTAGATTCAGCTTGTGGTAAATTTTCGAACACGTTTTGGTTCATGTTTCATCAAACGTTTTTAAGGCGAAAGCCTTTCTAGGCTCCTGGTGAAGTTTGTGTCAGCAGACCTGACCGCCGGAGTGTCCGCCGAAGCGTCATCACGCCATATGAAGACAGATTAAAGAGGGAAAAAGGATTGATAGTGACAGTTAGTGAATGACAACGTTATAATAGAGATTGGTAGAAGTTAAGAATGACTAGTAATGACCAATAATGACTACTAATGACTTGTAATGACTACTAATGACTCCGAAGTGACCAATATGTCTAACGACAGCTTGTAATGACCACAATTGATTAGAAATGACTAGAAAGGTCTCGTAATGAGTAATAATTACTAAAATGACTACTAATGACTACGAAATGACCAATATGTCTAACGACGGCCTGTAATGACCACAATTGATTAAAAATGACTAAAAATGCTTACTACTGAGCAGTAATGACTAATAATGACTGAAATTACTTGTAATGACTAGTAATGACTACAAAATGACCAATATGTCTAACGACAACTTGTAACGACTACAGTTAATTAGAAATTACTAGAAACGCTTAGTAATGACCAGTAATTACTAAGAATGACTGAAATGACTTGTAATGACTACTAATGACTACCACATGACCAATACGTGTAACTACGAATTGTAACGGCTACAATTGATTAGAAATGACTAGAAGGAGGAGGATTAAAGAGAAAAGCAGAAGGCACGGATGTTAAATAGAATAACGTTCAGTTGGCTACCCTACACCGGGGGAATGGGAAAGGGGAAACAAAGATGACAGGGAGAGAGAGGATGGAAGGAAAGAAGGAAATTAGTGGTGAGTTCGCTGACGCGTGTGGTCTAATAGTAATTGCACTTATAGTCACAGACGTTCACACAAGCCCGTCGTCCTCAAGGAGCACAAAAGTGCCTTCACTGCTTTATGGGCCGACGAGCGATGGGGGCGGTATGCCAGCAGCACCTGCACGGAAAGCGGCCGATTGTCCAATTTTTGGAGAGCGTTAGCAAGTTCTTGTCTTTCTGGGGCATATCGTGGACAGTGGCACAGCAGGTGGTCGATATTTTCTTAGGTGCCGCAGACCTCGCATGCTGCACTGTCAGTAACTCCAATTAATGTAGAGTATGCCTTTGTGAAGGCAACTCCTAACCAAAGGCGACAGAGAAGCGTCGTCACGTCCAGGGAGTCCGAGTGGAGGTCACAGTTGCAGTGAGGGGTTTAATCGATGCAGTCGTGTAGATCTTAAGTTTGACGAGTTCCACTCGGTCACTGTGAGACTGCGTGCCAGGTGTCGAAGCTGCCTTGCGGCGTCTGTCCTCGAAAGCGGAATTGGAACGCTGTGCTCTTCTTGATGTGCTGTGCGAGCAACGTTATAGGCGGAATCATTGCCATTGATTCCACAATGGCCAGGTACCCATTGAAAAACAACCTCGTGGCCTTTTTGTTGGACGTGATGGTGAAGTTTCACGATTTCGTATGTCAGCTGTTCATGACATCCGCGTCGGAGAACTGACTGCGTGCACTGTAATGCCGGTTTTGAGTCAGAGAACACGGCCCATTTTCTAGGTCTTTCAGAATCAATGAATTCCAGTGCACGACGCAGAGCCGTTAGTTCTGCCGCCGATGAGGTCGTGACATGCGGTGTCTTGAACCGCAGTGTTATTCCTCGCGTTGGTATAACCACCGCACCACCAGAACTGGACGACGTAGTCGGTCCATCGGTATAGATGTGCACATGGTTGCTGTACTTTTCGTGCAGAAGTAAGCTCAGCTGTTTTAGAGCAGGGGCCCGGTAGATCTGTCTTCTTCTCTAGTCCTGGAATCATTGTATGTACTTGTGGACGGCTCAAACACCATGGAGGAAACGCTGGCTTGGCCGCAGGTGCGTACCCTGAAGTAAACGACGCACGGTGTGCACTGACGGTAGCCTGAGAGAAATGATTAAAAAGGCTTAGTAATGACCAGCAATGACTAATAATGACTGAAATGACTTGTAATGACTGCTGATGACTATGATACGACCAACATGTCTAACGACGGCTTGTAATGACCACAATTGATTACAAATGACTAAAACGCTTATTAGTGAGCAGTAATGACTAATAATGACTGAAATGACTTCTAATGGCTAATAATCACTACGAGAATACCAATATGTCTAACTACGACTTGTAACGACTACAATTCATTAGAAATGACTAAACATGCTTTGTAATGACCAGTAATGACTAATAATGACTGAAAAAACTTGTAATGACTACTAATGACTATGATATGACCAACATGTCTAACGACGACTTGTAATGACAATTTATCACAGATGACTAAAATGCTTAGTAGTGAGCAGTAATGACTAAAAGAAAGAAGATAAAGTGAAGAGGCAAAGAGAAAGAGGCGAATGATAAGAGGAGGAAGGATAGGCTTTCGCCGTTCACCTCTTCAGAGAGATCTTAAGAAACCCTGTAATTTTTTCTAGCGTTACTAACTTCGTTTTCTTTTTCTTGTCTGTTATGGTGTAAAATTTCATAGGCCTCCTACATAGAGAAGCTGGTCTACGTGGTGACATTCAAGTTACTAAGATCCCTAGTCGAGATATTAAACCTTACGCCCGTAACCGGCTACGCCAGCCCTGGTAGTACCAGTTGGGTAAAGAAACAGAAAAGAAATTACATGCAATAAAACCACAACTAGGCAAATTTTTCCAGCAATGAGTCACAAGACTAACAGAAACAACACTGTGCAGGCTACGTATAGGGCACACATTTACCTATTAACAGGCACACAACCACCCATACGCGCAAAATGGAGAGAACAACTCACAGTCCGGCACATCTTATTTGAATGTCCACGGCTTCACCAAGCAAGAGTATAGCATTTTCAAGAACTTTGCACATATTATATACCATTTCACCATGCATTATTTTATTGCCATGACCCCATGTTTAGTGTCAGCAGAGTTTTTAAATACCTCGTCAATGCCAATTTTTTAAACAATGTATACTACAACCCAAACCACCAGGCTCCATCACAAACATGAGGAGCCTGAGGAGTTGAATGCCTCGAGATCTCGCACCTTTTCGCATGGTAAAAGTACTTTGCTGACGGCATCGAGGCAAAATTTATCGCTTATAATCACTGAAAACTACAAATAATCTGGATAACACATACATAGCCTATAACATTTAACAAGTGATCGCTCATAGTCACCGAAATCTCTATCTAACCCACACGCGGTTGAAATATCTGATATAACATAAACAACGTTGTTTAGCTAGGTCTTTTAAAGCTTTGCCACTTAGAAATATTTGCCGCTTTATGTAGCACTTTTCGACATGCTTACCATTCTAGTCTGATTATGGTATTTATATTATAAATCGTTGAATATATTCATCGACTTGGCGCTCTTTGGCCAAGGATGTTTTTTCGCCATTAAAACCCATCAATCATAGGCCTCCTACATCGATGCCGGTAAGTACTACACTCACCGCGTTACACCGAGGCCAAAGCGCGAGCCGCCGTCATTGCTAATTTTTCTTCTCTCTTTCAGCTTGAGTAAGCGCTCAGCGACTCAGCACCATTGTACTTTCCTGGCCGCCGCTCGCAAACTCGCTGACGCGAAGCGCAATCCTATTTACAGGGTGTCTCCGGGCAATGGCCAAGTCTGCTCAGCCAACCGAAGTTGCGCAAGTTCTGTTTCTTCCTGTAAGAACCAAAATCGGGCTGTTGCTTAGCGGCACCGTGGGCTGTAAAGAAGAGCCGGTGCCCTGTAAAAAAAGCGCACGCAAGCGCGCAGATAAATTTTTGAGTGGACCAAAGGGAAAGAGACGGGGGGGGGGGGGGGGGGATGACCAGACAGGCGAGAGGAGAGGCCAACTTGCGGGGCTTGCTTGTTCGCCGGAATAGCTGCTGCACCGGCAAAGGCCACCGTATGAGTATTTGTCGGAGCTATGTCTTCTTTTTCGAACAGCCAAGCTGCCGACGCATCAAACGGTGGTACAGCACAGACAGACACACGCACACACACGCACACACACACAAAGGCAAAAGAAGGTTTAGGGGAGACAGACCCTGTTCGTTCACTGGCCGCTGGGAGATTACGGGGCCTTGCTCACGTTTTGTTCGTTTCTTGTTCTTCTGTCTCGCCGTAGCCGTCCGATAAACGAACGGTGGATGCTCAGTGGGTAAGAGCGCTGTGCTGCACCAGAAACGCCACCGGCTAACAGCACAGCGCGCACGCCTTCCAAGGGGGAAAAGAAGACGAAAGAAAAAAAAACATAGATCTTGTTTTTGTGTTTGTCCGTGCTGCAAAGTGACACCGGCGAGTATGTGTGGCATTCGGTGTGTGAAAGTGTTGCATGCTCGCATAAATTGGTGGTGGCCCGCAGGCGATGCCAGATCTTCGAAACGCGCCCAATGGCACGCAGCAGCGCAGTGGTGACATCGCCGCACGTGCCTAAAATAATGCTACACGCCATTTCATCCTCGCGCTTGCTGGCCGGACGGCCATTGGGCGCTGACACGAACAGCCATAGAAGCCCGACCGATATTTCGTCGTTGCTCTTAGCTAAGGCCAAAAATCCAGACGGCAGAAATGCGATAGCTGTAAACTGTACTCCTATATCTTCAATTTTTTTCCCTACAAATGGTTCTGGTGATGTACCTTTACTGATTGCCTAAAATGGAATAGGCCATCCCGCTTCGTATCACTCCGATCTGGCAAACATGTTAAATGATGCGATGGCGGCAGCCATGAAAGAGGTGGCGAATGTATGCTCTAAAACAGAAAGAGAGAGGAGGGAAGAGAGCGGGAGGTTAACTAGACTTTGCTCAGTTTCTGTGCACGTGGAGATGTGAGAGTGACAGAAGACAGCTGTTCAGGTCAATCATGTGACCGTACACAAGACTGGGTGTCTGTAGTCGGGCACTCAAATGATGTCGCCTTGAGGTACTATAGGAGAACTCGTGTGGTTTTCTGCACTGATGAGCTGTGAAGCCAGGCTCCCAGGACATTTGCTACGCTAAAAAAGCCGATCGTTCAGCATTCTCAAGGCACACTGCAGTGTCTGGCGTTATTTCCTGAACCGGTAACAGTCGCAAAGAAGGTGACCAATAGTCTCTTCACATCTGCACTTAGCCACTCAGTGACGATATACCGTACGTGGTAACTAGTTTCCTGAGCAATGCAATCGTCGCAGCTCTTGAAGCACATCGTGCCAGGCTGAGACATGTTTCAAGTACTTGGGTTTACACGCTTGGTTGTACGCTACAGGCTGCACTGCATTCTGCAGTCTTGCGGATGAACTCATCAAGTCTGGTTTCCATCTTGCTTCAACACTGCAGAATGCCCAAAATCCAGGTTGTGGTGCCTCACACGATGTTTATTTTGCTCTGGAGGAGAAGAAATAGGCGGAAAGACCGGGAGGTTAGCCAGTTCTTCGTAACCTACGGGCTCGTCCTTATAGTATTTTGTTTAGTCTGTTCACTTTTTATTTTTATTATAATATTTTATTTATAATTTTGTAATAGCAGCCCTTTCAGCGGCCAAACATCGTGTCCCAGCTAATAAAGAGGAAGAGGCCTCTCGTCTCAGCTCCTGGGATCGTAACGAAAGCAGACTCGCCCCAGTGGTCCTGAGGCGGCTGTCACTTTTCCTTTTATTTAGATATTCCCTTGTTTGACCGTGAGCGGGCATACACTGATAGTTCTACTAGTTCCAATAGCTCTAGCACTGCTGATGTCATATAAAACTTCGCCTATTAAACTGAGTTTCTCACACTACGACGTTGAGTGCAGCAGAACTTGTCGCTCTTTACGGTGATGTAAAGTGATGATTTACGGTGATGTGTGTGTGTGTGTATATATATATATATATATATATATATATATATATATGTATATGTTGCGATTCGAAGACAATGCTACACGCGCTAGTGTGCCCTGCGTCTGCACAATCAGTTTGAATATGAAAAATCAGCCAAGCTAACAAACCAAGCTGTGCGTAGCAGACATGACATTTTATTTCCACGGATACCGGGCAATGGCGAAATGGTCGGCAATGACAACTTGGATGACGCTGCGCGCTCGGTTCACCAGCAGTACCTGTACTTGCTAACGCTGCTGTCGAGCAAGGATATCGTGCGGAAAGTTTGCTATCTTGCCTGTTTGATCACACTTAGACAGCGGAATTGACTGGGTTGCGCCACTTGCCGCTTGCACTCACTCGATTCTTACTTGCGGCTTCGCCTGCCCCAACCGGCCCCGCAGGGGCGTCTGCGTCAGCAGGCGTTTGGTGTGCTGCGACACCAAGTACCCGCGCACACGAGGGTTGGACCCTCCCGCGTGTAGCCGTGCGCGGCTTAGCCGTGTCTGGGGAAAGGGGGATCCTGGGGGTTGAGCTGATGCTGGGTGTTTGGACCTTTATGGCCCCCCGGCGGAGGCAACACACCCCTTTGGCCTCTGCTTCACATAGACGGCACCCCCGGACTGACCCACCCGGGGGAAATCGGTAGTTGCCTTTTCCTGTCTCTCTCTCCCTCCAGCCTTCGTCTTTCTCTCACTTTCCACCTTTCCTGTCTTCTCCTGGCTTCCCTTTACTTCCAATTTTCCAGGCAGCAAGGGTTAACCTTGTGTGAATAGCCAACCTAGGTTATTTCATATTTTGTTATAGTGATGACGTACAGCTGGCGTTTACAGGACCTGTTCCTGCAGTCCCTGTAGCGTCCCCTTGTAGGGCTGTTACCCGCCGTGGTTGCTCAGTGGCTATGGTGTTGGGCTACTGAGCACGAGGTCGCGGGATCGAATCCCGGCCACGGCGGCCGCATTTCGATGGGGGCGAAATGCGAAAAGAACCCGTGTGCTTAGATTTAGGTGCACGTTAAAGAACCCCAGGTGGTCGAAATTTCCGGAGTCCCCCACTACGGCGTGCCTCATAATCAGAAAGTGGTTTTGGCACGTAAAACCGCATAATTTAATTTTTTTTGTAGGGCTCCATGGTGGGTGGCTGGTGTTATTGCCGAAATTTAAGTTTGTCTATGGCTAGCTCCTTTCCTCGCCTTCCCGATCGCCCTCAGAAAAGAGGGCGCACCGAAGATGTTTTCCAGTTCTTTGGACGCCAAAGCCCGAACTTCCCACGGTACCATGTGATCCATTCAGAAAAGTCCGATAAACAAGTACGAAACATTTCCCCTTTTCTCGTTTCCAAGTCCTTAACTGATGTACTTGGTCCAGGCTACAAGGTATCAAGGCTGGCAAGTGGTGATCTCCTGTTAGAGCTGCATGATCAGAAACAATACGAAAAGTTGCCCAGTCTAGTATCATTTGGGGATGTTCCATTGACAGTAACTCCACACCGCACTCTGAACACTACCCGCGGCGTTGTCTCGGATGATGATTTTCTCCAGCTGACAGAGGCTGAGCTCTTGGAGGGCTTCAGTGAGCAGAATTTTGTCAATGT
Organism: Dermacentor andersoni; assembly: GCF_023375885.2. Lineage (NCBI taxonomy): Eukaryota > Metazoa > Arthropoda > Arachnida > Ixodida > Ixodidae > Dermacentor > Dermacentor andersoni. The sequence goes on from NC_092814.1 coordinate 156,987,858, forward strand.
GAGAAGAATTAAGATGAGAAGGGATGGTAAAGAAATTCAAACGAAGCACCTAATACTCACATTTGGTTCAAGTATTCTGCCCGAGTCTGTAGAGGCCGGGTACATCAAGCTCCGTGTCAGACCATATGTGCCGAATCCCCTAAGATGTTTCAAATGCCAGCGTTTCGGCTACAGTTCGCAGAGCTGCCTGGGCCGCCAAACATGTGCGAAATGCAGTGCCCTTGAACACGCCACTGAAGCTTGAAGAACTCTCTCCACTGTGTAAACTATGACGGGGATCACGCCGCGTACTCGCGGTCATGCCCCTCATGGAAGAAGGAAAAAGAAATTGTAACAATAAAAGTAAAAGAGAATATATCGTTCAAAGAGGCACGAAGGCGGGTAGCATACCTGCCAAAGAAAAGCTTTGCCGAAGTGGCGCGTCAGGGGGCAGCGTCACAACGGCCTCCGGCGGCTGTCCGACCCACAAGCAGTGAGTCGGCAGTTACGCCATCTGCCCCCACGGTGGTCGCAGCTAGCGCTGCTCCACCAACCGAGCAGAATGACACGCAAGTTACACTACTCGGACTTTTTAACACTATTTGGGCTATGGGATACCTTCCAACCGCATGGAAACAAGCCATTGTTGTCCCTGTTTTGAGACAAGGCAAAGACCCTTCCTCAGTGGCAAGTTACCGCCCGATAGCCTTCACAAGTTGCCTTTGTAAGGTATTTGAAAAATATGATTAATCGCAGACTTATACATTTCCTTGAACTGAACAACGTGTTTGATCCCTATCAGTGTGGTTTCAGAGAAGGGCGCTCCACAACTGACCATCTTGTACGCATCGAAGGAAACATCCGTGACGCATTTGTACACAAACAATTTTTCCTATCCATATTCCTCGATATGGAGAAGGCATACGACACAACGTGGCGCTACGGAATCTTGAGAGACTTGTCAGAAATGGGCATTCATGGTAATATGCTAAACCTAATAGAAAGCTATTTGTCCAATCGTACATTCCGTGTAAAAGTCGGCAATGTACTGTCACGTCCTTTTACACATGAAACTGGTGTACCCCAGGGAGGCGTGCTTAGCTGCACGTTCTCTATAGTGAAGGTGAACACGCTTCGGTGCTTCATTACCACCGGCCATTTTTTACTCTATCTATGTGGACGACATTCAAATAGCTTTTAAATCCTGTAACCTCGCAGTGTGCGAGAGACAGGTACAGCATGGTTTGAACAAAGTATCGAAATGGGCAGAGAAAAACGGATTTAAAATCAATCCTAATAAAAGTTCTTATGTTCTTTTTACACGAAAGAGAGGCCTGGTCCCGGATCCTTGCTTAGAACTTTGTGGACAACAAATTCCTATCAACAAAGAGGACAAATTCCTAGGTATTATACTTGACGATAGACTCACTTTCATTCCACACATCAAATATCTGAAAGAAAAATGTCTAAAAACAATGAACTTAATGAAACTTCTATCTAAGACTACGTGGGGTAGTGACAGAAAGTGTCTAATGAATCTCTACAAGAGCCTAATACGGTCACGATTGGATTATGGGGCCGTAGTGTATAACTCTGCTGCCCCGAGCGCGCTAAGGACGCTGGATCCTGTCCATCATCTAGGTATACGCCTAGCCACTGGCGCTTTCAGAACAAGCCCGATCGAAAGCTTATATGCCGAATCGAATGAGTGGCCGCTCCACTTGCAGTGATCATACATCAGCTTTACATTTTTCCTTAAAGTGCACTCTAATCCTGAACATCCATGTTTTAATACCGTTACTGATATGACGTGTGCTACACTTTTCCGCAATCGTCCGTCTATAAGACAGCCTTTCTCGCTGCGTGTGAAGGAGCTTAGCGATAAAATGCATGTCCCACTCCTCGAGCTTCCCTTAATGCACCTAACCAAGCTCTTACCCCCTTGGGAGTGGCAGGTGATAGAATGTGACGTATCCTTTCTAAAAGTCACAAAACACGCTCCAGAGGTCGAAATAAGAATGCATTTCCTACAACTTCAGTACAAGCACTCATGCACAGAGTTCTACACAGACGCTTCTAAGTCACATGCCGGAGTATCCTATGCAGCCGTGGGTCCATCCTTCTCGGAATCTGATGTACTACATCCAGAAACAAGTATCTTTACGGCAGAGGCCTACGCATTATGGTCGGCTGTAAAGCATATAAAGAAATCAAAACTCCAAAAAGCCGTAATATATACAGACTCCCTAAGTGTGGTGAAGGCCTTAATGTCACCCTACAAACATAAAAATCCTGTACTTACTGAGGTCTATTCCGACCTGTGCAAAGCTTATCTATCTAGCCAGCATATCATCACATGCTGGGTACCTGGCCACAGGGGAATCGAAGGTAACGTTCTGGCAGACCAGATGGCTACGTCAATTGCACCCCCTGCTGTTAATAATACTGCTTTGGTGCCTCTCACAGATCTGAAACCGTACATACGAAAAAAACTGCGAAACCACTGGCAACGCATGTGGTACGCAGAAATAAATAATAAAGTGCACGTTATAAAGCCGCAGTTAGGTTTTTGGCCCTCCCCAACAAAATCTCGGCGAACAGATGTCCTATTCTGTCGCCTCACAATAGGACACACATTTGGGACCCATCATTTTCTACTTACTGGAAGTGAACCTCCAACCTGTGCTCCATGACCGTCCTCCATGTCCTCTTGGAGTGTCGGAAAGCCGAACCTGAAAGAAAGAAACATTTTCCGCTTGCATACCGTTATTACACCCCTCTACACCCGGCTATGTTTCTTGGTAAGGAACCGCTTTTTAACACCAAGGCAGTCCTCGACTTCTTAAAGGATGTAGTTCTACACGTTATAAGCCCATTAAATTCGTAGAGCATCCTCGCTCCAGAGGATGCCGCTGCGATAATTGTTTTGAATTGCCCATGCCTCCAGGCCCTTGTGTTTCAAGGGCTCTAAGGAGGCAGTAGTGCTCTAGCATATCTTATATAACCTGATATATTTTTAGACATCATATCATTCTTTTTAAATGCGTGTTAATGTTCATAGTACACGTCATAAGTCATCGCCACAATCTTATACAGATTTTACGCACTTCAGCGAGACCATTTTTAAAGCCCCTCTACAGCCACGTCACACCAACTTCATAGAACTCATGATTACACTGCAAACTCATTAACACGGACATGGCGCTCTTTGGCCATACTTGGCCCTTGCGCCATAAAACATAAAACATTCATTCATTCATGCCCCAACCGGACTCTCCCATCGCGGAACTAGGTAGGAGAGAATGTAGGGGAGGGAGGGGGGGTTGTCGTTTGGGAGCGCTTCGTCTTCCCCCATCGGAATAGCCAACAAGGCCGCATGGAATTATTGCGAGTGTGACGAAACTATAGAGTACCTTCTGTCTCACTGCCTATCAGTTCAACTTCGATACTAGCGAATGGCTCAGGCTACCAAGTAGATGTGCTGTGCTTCTTGAATACCACTGGCATACACTATGACGCCTGCGTCAGCGAAGTTTCCTCTGTAGGTGTGCGTACACTACGCACACAGGACCAGCTCGTCATGAAATGCCTGTTTATTAAAACGCGCAAACTGCATCACAGTATTGTGTTGCAGTGTGCCCCTGTGACGTACAATGTTCATTGCCGGAGCCGCGCCTACGTACGGAGCCAGTTTGGGTACGTCTTGTTACGTAAACATGACCACATTTTTTACTGATCGTGCGCCGAACACTATTGCGTTAACTATATTTGTTGCTATTCATCCACGAGGCTAGTGTGAGTTCCATGGACCCTTAGGGCATCATGTAAGGTTAGGATAAATGTGGTACTCACTACGCGCAATTTCACTGGATAAACAACGCGGAGTATCCTTTCGAGGTATACCGTTAACACAATGTCTGTGTGACCGCGATGGGTAGCAGATGTTGCCGGAAAAAAAGGTTTACTCAGTTAGCCTCGGAAGACTTCGTCTCAAGAGGGGCGTTGAATCAATTCATACCAGAGGTTTTATTTTTACAGCGAAGCTTTTGTTTGGCTACTCACTGGTCTGGCTTTGCCTATGTACTCAGGGACGGGAGTTTTCGGTTTTTACCGGCGAACGCCGAAAATCGCCTCCCGATTTGTAATTTTAGGAGTTTGGTTTAAACCGAAAGGTGCCGAATTTAGGAATTAGTCATGGCGCGTCATACTGGGTCCACACAACATGAGTGGGGCTACTGGACAAGCAGGTTTTCCTTTTTGCCTGCCTCGACCAATCCTCGCCCGAATATCGGTGGCCTCTCCAACCGCGTCCTTACAGTGGGGATCGTATAAGGGAGCTTTGTGCGCGTAAATTCCTTCCCGCTCTTCCTGCGTGTCCTCGCCATTCTCTGTGGTGGCAAGCAAGACAGGGACGCTGAAGAATTTGCGGACTATGTGCTCTACACAGTGCAGACCAAAGTCGATATCCGTCCTTCTCTAGAATGCGTACCGATCTTAGTGGCTCCGTCGTCAACTGGGAGCGCAGCGTTTCCAAAGTGAGAATGAAAAAGAGAAGTGAGCGCTGCCAGCTCTCTGACGAAAATCTCTGCATACATATGTGTATGTATATGTTAACAAATTTCTAGTGTAATTATTTTCTTTAATTCCTTTATCACAATAAAGCTTTTTTTTGTTTTACTGTTTTCTTTCCAATAAAAATAAGTGTGAGCAGTTTTTCAGAGGACCGCAAGATTCCAGAAAGGCGGCACTCTAAAAGAAAAGAAAAAAGGAAAAATAAATGCCGATAAGTGCAGAACTTTCCAAAGATAATAAATGCTAATAAATGTCTGCGGAATTTCAAAAACTTAGATGCCGAGAAATCGAATTTTCAGTTAGGTCTTCTGACAATGCGTCCAATGCATGGGTTGAGTGCTGGGGAGGAACTGATTTGTAAAAGGAGTAATGCGGTATCTAGATGGCACAACGGAAAAATATTGGAATGAATAGAATGTGCCCGTTAATGTCCACCTACATGTTACGCTGTACTTGAATAGGCAAGCAGAGGTAGTCCTTAGGCCGGATCTTAGTTGGTTTGGATGGGCACATTAAGAATATGTATTAGCGGAGTGAAATTTTGTGAGAAAGCCAATAGAGCAAAGGAATAAAACAAAAATGGAAGCCATGTGTTCATCGTTGAGGTGGGTGATAATTCCATAGATCCAATACATGCCTCATGGTCAAAGGAGGTTGATGGAGTACATCCATCTTTTCCTGGCATCGGGATTTTATCTCTTCGTATGCTCTGAATTTAAGTAGAACCTGCTCATGCGTCTACGTAACGCCATAGTTGTCGCAATATGGACTTGTAGGCTGGCCGCAGTTGAAGGTGATTGCTGGAGCATGTAAGGGTTAGTAGAAGTCGATGGTATAGGGTGTTCCGAAATGGTAAAGTACACGATTTGAGAATACTTATGGGAATATGAGATCAAGAGAGGGTAGAAAATGATGATGACGCAGTGGTAATAACCGTAGGGGGGCCGTAGTCCACATTGATTCTCAATGACGTACACAGCGATTTCATATAGCAACATGCAACATGCGGGCGTATGGGTGACTGTGCCATACGCGCCGTCTCATGATAACTCCATGGCGCTATTGGCGAGCGTAGAACGTGTGCCACGAAAATCCAGCGCCCGTTGTCGGGCAGCATAGGAAGAACACGAATAGCGGCACTTGCACGAAGTGGTTTGATTCGTGGATGCATCGTTCACACATGACGTAGAACTCGCGTGATGCCCGCTCGTCGGAATCGAGCCATCGCACGCGAAAGTCGCTTTTCATTTCCTTAAGACTGAAGCGGCGCAATGAACCCAGCATTGAGGGCTGCGTTTCCGCGAAACGCTTTCGTATCCCCGCCCTTAGCGCCAGTGGTTATCAGCAGACAGCGCCAATGATTCACCGTCGGCTACGCACTCCCGTGTTGCTGTTAACTGATCTGAGCTGCTAAGTGGTGCTTTCCTAAACTTGATCGGCCATTTCTATAGCAGTATCCTCGGTCGATCTGTTTTGCGGACAGCGACCACTTTCACGTGATTTCGCATGACTCCGCACCAGACACATCGGCGTCTGCGAACGAAACACTCCTACTAGCACTGTGCGATTGACGCAAAACAAAAAACAAAACAATGGGGTGGCTGTTGAAGCTATCCATTCATGATGAGTGACACCGACCAGGCAAAGTAAAGCATCCAAAGAAGGAGCGGATAGCATACGATGCGTTCGGCAGGTAAGGTTACTAACGACAACGGGTGAGACGTCGAGATTTTCAGCGCACGCACTGCACCAAATTACTGATTGTACACTTTACACCTGATGTTGTTGCTGAAGGCACTGCGGAGAGCGCCGATTTACAAAGAGCAACCGTGAAAAGTGCGTGCCCTTTGGTCTGTGTTTCATTAGCGTTGTACTCCGCGGTTGGGCAAGTCAGAGGAAAATGTAGCTGGTATAAGTACCTGTCTTGGAGGACCCATATTTATGGGATGAATGAGGTAAGGAAAATTTTGTTATTGGCGCTATGTTCACAGTGCGAGCAGGTACGAGCGCTTTCGGGGGGACTTATTTTGCAAGGCAGGCGTGCGGTCATTTTCTTTTTAGGTGAAATAAACGTAATCCTTAAAACTGGTATCAGGAAGTGGAAACAAAACACGAAGCTTTTGAACTGAGAAATAACCGAATAAAGCTAGCCTCCCGGATCGTTAATTGCGAAGACGTTGTTGCGAAATCTCTTTGCTGCAACAAGCAGGTGCACAGATATTGAAAGCTTGGGAAGGTATTTGTACGGATATGCGATGGGGTGGGTTATGTCGACAGCACGACAAACTTTCGTGACACATGCTTGCATAAGTTCAGTAACTTGGCACCCTGCCAAAAAAGGCTGGCGCTTCCTGCTTGACACAGTTGGTCAGTTGGCCACAAGAAAGCAAGCGCACGACAGTGACTTACGCTTTCCTTTTTTCTTTTGATACTTGGTCACGTAGGATCAACAACTGAGGGGTGATGCGTTCCACCTATGTCATAAGTGGAGGCCATCACCTCTCAGCTAGGCGAGTAAACTGAAGCCGCTCGGGAAACAAGTGCAGCTGTAGATGACAACTGCCTCAAGCCACACAGCCTCTTTATTTCAGTGCAGTATTTGTATTCCTTGTGTCAAAAGCAATGATGTCAATTAAATCGCCCAAGTACCTTTTGCTGTGCTCATTAGAAATGCTTAGATTCTTCCACGGACTTAAAAATCGTGTCTGTAGCCCCGATGCAAGCACTAATCTGATTTTGACTGGCCGGCGATCACGTGGTAATATAACGCAAGATAACACAAGTCCCATGACCTTGTTATGCAGACATGCCTTGGTCGAGGGCGTGTATATATATTTATTAAAAGGCTATTTCAGCACCTTGCAGGCATCTTGCAGTACCAAGACCATTTATGCTGCGGCCTCTCTACGTACGCTTTAGCGATGTACATGTTATGTGTGTTTTCCGTTTGTCTTGCAAACTGATTTGGCCTTCAATAAAGCGTATTAATAGTGCGGCTTCGAGCCACCGTGGTGGAGTAGTGGATTTGGTATTGCGCTGCTAAGCTGGAGGTCGTGGGCTCAAATCCCGGCCGCGGCGGCCGCATTTCGATGGGGGCGGAATGCGAAAAGACTGGTGCCCCGTGCAGTCGGCGCATGTTCAAGTACCCCAGGTGGTCAAATTAACCCCGAGTCCCCCACTACGGCGTAGCTCATATCGTGGTTTCGGCAAGGTAAATATAGGTGGTAGCGAAGATTCCATAGGAGCCCATACGTTCAAAACATGGCGGTCCATCGGCGGTTCATGGGGCTTAGCGCCATCTGTATGTGGTGGGAACACTTCCGGCGGAAGAAAAAATAATGTGACGCCACGTCCGTTAAAACCATAAGTGACGTCATTTTGTTTTCGAAGGCGCGAAATTTGTTTTGTTGTCCTTCATTTGGAGCTATATATTCAAATGCCCCGCCATTCGACTTGATGGGCGTTTCGAGCTTTCAGCGTGGAAAGCGATGCAGGAAAAGGCCAGCCGTACGGTTGTCGAAATCGCATCCCTGCACAGAACATACTTTCTTTGGAGGCCGACGAAAGCTTTAGGTGTAGAGTGCTGATCCTATTGTCGGATGCCAAGCCCGTCGGCCAGCGCAGTCGCGCGAAAACAACTACACAATTATCTGGCGGTCGTAACTCACTACTTTTGACTGAACAGATTAAGAAGCGATGAAGCTACCCGCGTCACCAAATTCAGACAAACTTCGACAAGCAAGAAAGCACAAACTGTGAGGGGGGCGTATTTCAACAAGTGAACTTTACGAGTGCGCCTTTCTGCCCATTTCAAGACGTGCATTGCATTGCGAGTGATAGTGGCGTGAACGCCCCCTGTAGCGATGGGCGCTGAAAAGAAATGCATTTATTACTAGTAATAAAATTAAACTTGTATTTTCTTAACTCGTCACGAATATATAAAATTGCCTAGGAATTTTATTTTCGTTGAATGAATCTAACTGTGTCTCTTTGAATTAAAAAAACGAGTTTTTCTTTCCCAATGTTTGTTCCCTCCAAACATAGTCGCGCATCATTCACTGCTCCCATAACCCCCCATGTTGATGTCGGTGACAATCTGTACTGAATCGCTTTTCGCCCGAAGCTTCGCGACCTATTTGAATCGACCTTGGTGTTGGCGCATAAAATTCCAAAAATTATAGTTATTTGTGCAGCTTCAATTTTACAATACACGGTGATCATTTTTTTAAGTTTTACAGAATTTTTCAAGGTAGGCTGTTGCAGAGAACTTAATTGAAGTCCTTTCCATGGATTATTCAAAGAGGCGGACGTTACTTTCACGAAAAAATTTAAGCACATATAGGACTAATTAACGAAATTGACTAACTATCTTGTGAATTAATCATTTTGCGGCACATCTTACAATTTACGAATTATAACCGGTGAGCTTGCAAGGCGTATCCACTTGGAATAAATTTCCAGAATGACGCCAATTTGGAGACATGCACCACCAAACTCGCCGTGAAAATGCACTGTTGTTCCCCTTACATTTTTTTTTTAACAAAACGCTATTTATGCATTAAAGCACCAAAGTAACTGGAACGCCCGTGTATTTCGTTACATATACTTTGGGAAATATCTCGAAACTGTTGCTATTCTGGAAATTCAAGTGGATACGTCTTGCAAGCTCACCGGCTACAATTCGTAAATTGCGATATGCGCCGTATAGTAATTATTTAAGAAGTTAAATAGTACATTAAAAAATTATCTGATATCCCTCTGAAAACAAATAAAGAATGGTCTGTCTGCACGAGTTATGTTCCCAATGATTTCTTTATTCGCTCAACTATGAAGCGGATAAGTGTGGCTGCGAAATCTTAAGATTTTCGCACGAGTTATGTACTTTCGCTGGGCGGAGTATTACAGCGCTCGCTTCGTTTAAAAATAAACATACACCTAGAACGCGACTCACCGTCGGCTGCACTTCATTACTCTGACCTTCTGGGATGGCGGAAAGGAGAGCAAAGCATAGACTTCGGAGCGTGTCCGTGCTGCCGAAGTGAAGACTGTCATCTTATCCGGCGAAGACGTAACAAGGTTCTGTGCTTGCACAACCCTCCACATGCCCACGGACAGGTTTGACGAGCACCTCGCTCGGGGTGTTGTGAGCCACTTGACGAGTTAAATCGAGAGCCGGCTTGCGGGCCGGCTCTGAGCAAACTGTCCCCAGGCGGTGACGACGCCCGGAGGCATGAAGCGCGGCTTTGAAGGGCGCTCGCTGCATCTCATAGCGTTGTCACGCACTTGGAAGTCGAGCAGCCGCGATAGAAGAACATCTCACTGTCTGGTTTCTAGTCTCTGCGCTACAATTGCGCGGAGTTCGCGCCCCTCGTAGATTGGCATAGGGGCTCGTGCGCGATATCTATCAATCAAACACGAGAATATATATATATATATATATGTATATATATATATATATCTCAACTCGCAGCCTACCATGCAACGATAGCCAAGTGAACCACAGGAAAGAAAAGCGCCAATATTAAAGGCTCAAAAAACAGCGCAAAGTCCTACGCTGCGGAAGGCAGTGAGACGAAAACCCAGGCCTTCCCCCTCCACGCCCAACGGCAAGGGATGGTCTCCCTCCAATGGCGGGGTGTGGTGAAGTGCTCTGCGTTACTTTCTCTTCCTTTTACAGTGAGCCCGAACGTCCCTACATTTTTAATAACCAATGCGCGCCAGTATTCCTTCTCTCCTGCACGTACCTATATTAAAGGCCGTCTAGGCCCCAAATCGATGCCGTTAACCGCTGGGCGGCCAGCGCCCCGGATGCCCGATCAATGGGCTAACCACGGGCGACCCGCGCCTGCTCTTGCCTTTCGCGTGCCGAGGGGAGGAGTCAGCCGAGCGGTAATAACCTCTCGTGTTTCGGCGTTTTACGACTTCTCTCTCTCTCACTTTGTGGCTTATCTTCAACTTATTACCAGCAAGCCAGGCTTTCTGGACAAAGGTCTGTAATACGGTACACACTCTTAGGATGCTGTCCTTTGTCGGCGCTCGCACGTAATATCTGGAATGATATACAGAATAAATACTCTATATCGACGGCTTCGCCCATCTGTTTGTCTTTCCTCTTACCTATACGATGCCTTCCCTCTTTCACTTCGTTAGGCGAACGCGTCACCGTCAAATTAATTCCAAGTCACGAGAATACGCCATAAAGGTTCGCTTTTTTGCTCATTTTTCGCCTCGGTAGTATTGAATGGAAAAAGAAAATAAATTACACTAGTTCAAATGATGAACTCTTTAATCAAGCGCTGTTTTCTAGTCCACTACTATGCACAATGACACCGCTTCTCGCCGCTGCCACTCTAGCGATGTTTAAAACTTGCCTTCGCATACAAGGGTTCTCCACTATTAAAAGAAAAAGAACGCGAATAAACACTTTCCGGTGTTTTGACTTGAAAGTAACAACGTCCACTGCCGTCCGGCTCGATCTCACTGTAAAAAAAGGGAGCGCCGGAAGTGTGATTCCGTGGTGATTTGTAAACGAGTTTTTGAACATGGGTAAGTATGTCAGCTGCGTTTGGGTACAGAGCTATGACATACATAGACAGAACATATAATTGACCCTCATCACTCTAGGTTTGACAGCTTCTGAAAAAAACGAGAGTGGTATCGAAAATAATAACAACAGCAGCAGGAGCAAATTGGCGTAGTACATCTTCGTGAGATCTCAAGCAAAGAGAAATGCAGTTTTCAGTGAGCAGCGGCGCCAATATTGGTAATCACAAAGAAAGCAGCCGGTGTTGCGTCGTCAAACAACTTATCAAATATTGCAGCCTGCTTTGAGGCGCCTGATAAGAGGCTTCACGTTAGTTATAACACTGTCGTAGACGTTACAATCTAATCCCCATCAGAAGTGACGGTGATATATGACATGATTTCAACAAGCCCATCAAGAGTTCCCGGGAAACAAATATTCAAGCTCCCCCTCTTTTTTTTTTTTTTTTTTTGTGAACGCTTCGTGATATTCAATGTGTCGGTTGTGACCAGGAGCACGGTCCTCATAGGTAGACGGAATGCTTGGCCCTTTTTTGATTCTCTCTTTACTCTGTATATAATGTGACCGTTAGTTTCATTTTGCCCATGATGCTACCACAAATTCATAATGCGATTTTATTCTTCACTCTTTCGAAGGGCAATAAATTTGGCAACGCGAACGAACGAGAAAAATGAACAGTTGGTAAGTTCCTCCCTGTGAGAAATTTAAATATCTTAAATAGAAGCGTTCAAGTAGTAAAATCTGTGAATTAAATTCAATGCGCATATTCGAGAAAAACTATCTACAAATTGAATATCGAATACTTCTTTATTTCTAAAAAAGTTAAATATAAAATTTACGTAGACTCTGTCTGTTAAAATAAATGTTAATTTCCATTATTTGATGCATGTATGTAATACCGTTTGAAACGGCACGTCCAGTCAATTGAATGAGGAGCTCGTAAGTGAAAGACAGCTTCATTCAATTATCTGGCGCACCATGACAATGGCAGTAATAAAATCATGTAACAGCACATCACCAGATACACGTAGAGTATTGTCTTTGTTGAAGGATACAAGTTTGATGTTACGGTGCCACACGTTGTTTTAAAGGGATGCAAACATGGTGAGAGAGAGCAAACAAGCTTTATGAACGCCCCACTTTTTGCAAACTCGGTGAGACTATCCATGTAATAAATTGCATGCTATGACTAAATAAGCAACAACATATTGGTATATAGGCTGCCTAAAAGCAATATATTTACAGGGTGTCCCAGCTAACGTTAGCGTAGCTCTTAAAAAGAAAATATAGACTATACCAGGACGCAACCAACGGTATTTTGTCAGCAGTGACGTATAGCACTAGTAGAATTCTTTTTATAATTGCATTATCAAAAATTATATGAGAATAATTAACGTACTTTTTAATTGCTGAGCCGAGGGCGCGAATTTTGATAGAAATGTAGTAATTGTGTTTTAGAACACCCGAATCAGTTGTTTTCAGTGTGCCATGTGTCGCGTAATTATTTTTTCCGCGTTATAATGAAAACGTGCCAAATGTGATAAATAGACGTATGATTGTGCGTCCGTGCGCCGGGACACCGGCGGTCCCATGCGTTATTCGCACGAATGAACTCTGCTCAATGCCTTTGTCCTCCTCCTGTGCGCTGCTTTTCACTGCTTTGGCGACACGCATCATGCGGAGAAGACAGCTTGCAGTTCGCGCTGACCGACGGCAGTCACCTTCATGTGGCCGCCGAGCCAGGCACTGAGCAGCGTTATTTCTTCCGAGCAAGGCCTGAGACCGCTGGTGTCGCGGCGCGCGGACGCGTAATCATGCGACGCTAGCTTTCATATTTCGCGCATTTTCTTTACAACGCCGTAAAAATAATTACGCCAGACATAGCACGCTGAAAACAACTGAATCGGGTGTTCTAAAACACAATTATTACCTTTCTATCAAAATTCGCCCCCTCAAGTCAGTAATAAATGTGTTCCTTAATTATTGTCATCTAATTATCGATATCTGAATTACGAAAGAATAGCATCCTTCTGGTGAGGTAAGTCACTGCTGACAAAATACCATTGGTTGCGTCCTCGTACATACTTTAATTTAAGAGCTTGGCTAACGTTAGCTGGAACATTCCGTGTGTCGAATGACTGGAAATGATTGAGCAGGTGTTATCTGTCCCGAGCGCCCACGCAGAAACTGGTGCACCTACGCGACAGCCGCAGCTCTCCTGCTGCAGAGTTATTCTGAACAGCCTTCACTCTCGTCAATATCTCTTTCTCTCCCTCGAGACTTCAAAGGGTATCTTTATCTCTTACTTATTCGAAAGAAACGAATATTAGACAACTTCGAATTGTAAATTCTCTAAACCAACATGAATCGAATATTAAGAACTAGTTCATTCGTATTAGAAATTTCAAATAATCGCACACCCCTAGCTTTAATATATGGGGCTTAACGGCCGAAATCCACTCACGGGTAATAAAAGACGGCATATGGTGAAGTGCTCAGGCTTAATTTGAATCACCCGAGGTTCTCTAACGTGCATTCAAAGCGCAGCACGCAAGTGTCCTTGCCTTCTGGCCCCATCGAAATGCGACCGCTGGGGCTGGGAATCCCACCCACGACCTCGTTCTCAGTATAGCAGACCTCCGTATCTACGTGTACACTGAGCCGCCGTGACGGGTGTTTCTCCGGTGCATTGCAACGCTATTACAGGGACCGAGGTTACGTCCACTACAACAATGTGTGAGTCAGCGCGCGAAACGCCTGAGGACCGCTCGGACTGATGGCAAAAGGCGAAAAAGAAAAGAAAAAAAAAACTTTTTTTTTTATTATTCTTCTGACGTCGCAGCACGAGGCACGAAACACACGCGCCGGAGCGCGTCATATATAAAAGGCGGCCGAGGAAGATGGCGATGGCTGCTAGACTACTTATAGTGTTTACTGCGTAGAAATCGAGTTGCTAAGCATAATTTTCCACTCTGTACGTCCTCATAACTGTTAATTACATCCATGTGCAGAAAACAGACAATGAAGAAACGGAAACATATGCGCGGAGACAATTGTTATGTTTAACTTAAATGTAGAAGTAGTAAGCCGCGGTAAATTAATTGGTAAAGCGCCACACGAGTGGTGCGGAAGACCTGTGGTGTGCCCCCGCCGGCAGCAAGCTCTCTTTTCGTTCAACTTTAATTTGCCTTGTTCTTATGTTTCAACATTTAAGATACACATAAAAATTGTTTCCGCCTATACTTTCTCTGGCCTCATTGTCTCTCGTCTGCATATGGCTGTAACTAAAAAAAAAGGAAAAAGAAAAACCGAGTCCTTCGGATTGCCTCATTTTTCAAGCTCCTCGATCGTGGAGGGCATTGTTTGATATGTTTTGATGTACTGTCATAAACGCGGTTCCAGGTTTCTGGGTTCAATGATAATATACGGCGCATCAGCGTGTCGTCCTCGATTGGTTAATGAATAGAATATACAACTTTCTGAAGAACAATGTGTTCTAGCAGTCTTAGGCCATGCTTGAAGTTATACTTGAGTCTCTTGTACCAGAAACATTCGGTTTTTGTAAACTTTCTGCTGCAGCACTTCTGTCTTCGCACATTGACCGCTTTGACTATTACATGCATAGTTCACCCCTTTAGAATGGCGTGAACACAACCATGTCCAGTTAGAGGCAAGCTGTTCACCTTTTTTATTTGTAGCAACGTGCACTCTTTATTCATCGTCTTCCTCTGCGTGGTCACGAGCGTACTGTTCGCGGCCAGACCCAGGAGTCGGTGTGGGACGTCTCCCCCCTCTGCGCGTGTGCTGCCACCCACGGTTCACGTGTCGCGCGGTTACAGGCGGAGCAGCCGAGGCCGTAACTACACGAGACGTGCAGGAAGGGTGGCGCACGGGTAGAGTCGTAGTGTCCTTGATATCGACGCACAGCAAACAAAGCAAGAGAAGGACGGGACAAGCGCTGTTTATCGACTCAAACTTTATCAGAAACGAAACGTGATATATGCATACATATAAATGAGCTTATCAGCGAAAAAAACCTAAAAAAAGGTATTAAAAAATACGCCCAACTCGCCCAGTTCACCATCCTTGTGAAATACAGTGTAACAGAACGCAAACCTTCGTATAGTTGAGTCGCGATGGCATTTCAGGTTCATAGAGATTTTTATCGCGGGCTTTCTTCGAACTTGCTGCTGTTCTTGTAGCGCTGTTCTGCAGTGAAGTACGATCTCTGGTCGCTGCTTCCCTGTGGAAAGCAGAATACTTTAACCCGTGACGCACCGCTGAGGCGACCGCTAACTTGAACGGAGATGGTTACGAATGTTTCTGATCATTGCTGGAACAGCCCCGATAAATGTGGAGGTTCCTTCTGACAGACCGCCTGGGATTGTCGCTAAAATGCCGCACTATGGCTGCTGACCCGTGCAGTGCAAATCTGTAGATGGATCGAGTGCTTGAAATATTTGTTCATTAACCTTTAATGAGACGCTCAAATGATCCGATGTCTAAGGCCCATGAATACTAACACGCTACTGAGGGTGAGTGAGTGAAGCAACTTTGTTATGAATGCCTGCAGAATGGTTAGCCTTCCCCTGTTAGGGAGGCGTCACCGTGACGCGGCCATGACGTTTTCGCGGCGTGTGGCGCCTCTACTTCGGCCGCGGACGCACTACTCCCTTTGGTCGACCGCGCCTGCCCCTCTTTTGGGGTGGCAGCCCCCTCCGGTTTTTCTCGGTCGTTGCCTTTCGAGGGCCGCCGAGGGGTGAATTTTTTGCGATAGCGTATGCCTGAAGTTTTCAACTCTAATAAAGAAAGCGGACCATACTTGCTGCAGTCTGCCGCAAGTTGTCAAATAATGCATGTAATGTGCTGGCATGATCATCACGTCACGCAATGCAGTAGCAGCACACGGGTGATAGACCACTCATATACAAAGGAAATGAGATGTCAGGGTGGTCCCGGAACATCTCTACCTGTAGCACTGATTTAACCACCTCCAGAATCCGTGTTGCAATATAGGAAGCGGAGAACGGAAGTGTGGTTGCGGTTATGTCTCCGTCACTTCAAGCTCCAGGGATTGCCAGGCGCTGAGAAACGATAAGGTCGTGGGCGTGGCATCGGCGCCTACGTTTGTTAACAGAAGCCTCCGGTGGCGGGCGCCTGGCCGGACTCGCACCGGCATCAACTTCTGTAAACAGCGACACACGAGTAGCCGCCCAACATTGTTTCCCTTGTGTCACACCAGCAAAATAACAGTCACCACTTACTCATACCATTTCTTTTATTGCCGTCTTCACGTGTGTTCATGTCTCTCTTCACATTTGCTAAGGTTCTGCCCTTTCATCGTTAGAAGTTGCTATTCCTATTTCAAAGGTTGTTCTTACATTAAACACGATAAGAGAGGGAAGCCAACAACGCTGTAGCCCCACGTCATATGAGGCGTTTTATTCTGGCTGTCCGCGCACAGTCGAACTGGCTTTGATGTCGCGGTCACTGAATTTAGGGGAAGGGGTGAAATCTAGCTCTCAGAAGTTATTATTTCAGGTTCCAGGTATAAACTGCTGATGGCGGTGTTCAAATAAAAAAAAAATTGATGACACATAAAATGCTGCCAGGGCCACCTGTTGGTAAAATAGTCTTTTGGAGGTAGTGCAAACGACTTCAAGAACCCATCATTGCGGAGGCGGTGGGGGCGTGTTATGAAAAGTAGAAGACTAAGGGAAAGAAAAAAAAAGGATCAAAGCCCCTTTCTTAAAGAAAGATGGTTGAACGCGAGGCTTTCCCCCAATGCAACCTGAACCAGATTCCAAAGCCAACAACCACGTGACGAACCCAAGAAATGCTGAGCGACTCGACGCTATGCATATGTGATTTGATTGCTTGTTTAGGATTGTATTTTTTGAACGTTGAAGTTGAATGAAGACACATTTCGTTAAGTTGCATATCCTTTACTTTAGATCATGTAGCCGTTGATTACACGCACACACTCACACTTTCACGGACGACTCTACACTTGCACAGTATTGCCTTGTGATCGCTGTGGTAGACGGTCAGAAGCTCTGCCATCGTAACGTGACACAGCCTGCTTGGAAACGCGATATCAATGCAGGAACGGTGTTGCGTCGTGGGTCTCTCTAGCGTCTTCAGTTTCAACGAGTAGCGATCTAGCATGAAACTCTCGATCCATTTGCCATGCTCTTTCGCCACATCGATGTTAAAGTCACCGTACAGGAGGATTGGTGTACTGTTCGGCTTTAAGGCCTTCATCGTTTCTGCCAGGAACGTTTCCGCGTCACAACGAGACGTGTTCGGTCTGACGTACACGCTGACGGCCACAAGACAAGTAGGCATCCCGACTGCACAAACGTCTCCCACACGGCTTCTGCATGCCGTTGCCGATACATGGGATCGGCCTTCCGGTCACGATCGCGCTCGTGCTTACGTTCGCATACGACAGCCTCTTCTGCCGTGCGCTGCACCCGTGGCCTACCCATGTTGACTGCCGGGAATACATTGCGTGAGGCTCGTACTGCAACGCATGTATATACAATTCGTCTAGGTAGCGTTGCGTTCGACCATCTTTCTTTAAGAAAGAGCTTTGGCTTTTTTTTTTCCAGATCCTAGGACGAGCCCGTGTTCACGCGTACTTGCTGTCTTCCATAAGCAGGGAAGCTCAGTTAATTGCGACAGGGGTGGTGTCATGCCTAGCAGACGCAACTTGCGCTTCCAGTGAACTTTTTTGCACATGCGCTACTCTTGTTGAGCTGGTCGCTTCGCGCCATTATCAAGCACTGATCAGCCGGCCAGTCGACGCTGGCGCGGTACTGCGAATGTAAACTGTAGTATTCTACGCAGATGTGTAAGCTGGCTTTTCTGCAGTGCGTTTTCGACGCTCACAGACGAATCAGTAAGACATAGAAAGCTTCGCTTTAAAAGAAAGACGAAAGATATTAGACATATTTATTAGCTCTTTCAGGGTGCACGTTGCGATATCGCTGATTTCCTGACCTTTTCATTGCGAACCTGGGCTCGTCTGCACAAAACATTTCTGATACGTAAATCCTGTCCGTGATTATTCATCACAGCTGCGATCGTCTTGTCGCATCTGGATAAATCTAAGTAAAGTGTAGACGTGTTGCGATCGCAAACCTTTTGCTGAGGCGCGCAAGTAGCGAGACGCCTGTACTCTTGACTAAACATTTTAACCGTTTTTTACTGAAGTACCAGACTGCGTGCACTCTGGACGCCGTTTATGATGCACGAATGCATGTTGACGCGCTGAAAAGAAGGTATGCAGATATATTTATATTATATTTCGCGTTCCAAAACGATCGTTGGCGCCACTTGTGTCTAGGTGACGAAATTCGATAAGTGTAAGAGATACTGCGTGCCTCATACAGCATTTCATCATTTTTGAACTGCACTGTGTGACTATGGCAGTAGTGACGTATATTAACCTCTATATACCGAGTGCAGGTCGTCTGTTGTTGACATCAGGGAAATTAGAAGCTTTACCAACGCAACTGAATGTGTCGGGGGATATCACGTGACAGAGCGGCAAGGGTTCCGTCTACTGAGCTTAGTAAATCGCGGAGCCTGTATATCGCAGCGCTCGCTATACAAAACATCTTTCTTACTATCATGACCACCGCTTCCGCGCCAAAAAAAAAAAAAAAAAAGAGAACAAGAGAGCGAGAGAAAAAAAAGAAGGAAAAACAGCTAACAAGTCGCATTAGTCGTCTCATTTCACGCTGCAGGCAACGTGGAACGCAGGACTAGAATAATATTGATGTAACTTAAGAAGCCGGAAAGGAAAGCCGCCGATACCCCCGCTTCTACAAACAAATAAACACACTGCAGGCTGCCATTGCTAATCACGCTATTACTGAAAGTTGAGCAGGCACGACTGCGTTTCAACGAAGTAGCGGTTCTGGGGGGGAAATAAGCAAGCAGCTTCAAATAACGGCTTCGGGGGCCTTGTCTGCGCATACCTGCGGACACGTGTCCGTGGCTCATTAACGGTGACTGGTGAAATGGAAACGTCCAAAGTCAGAAAACTCTTGTATGCACATAATTTGTGCTTCAACAAATGAGAAGAGTGATAACGTAAAAAAGAATAGGTTCGGCATATAACTATCTACTTTACTTCTGTGGTGAAGGCAGTCACCGAAGAATGAAAGCTACTCAATATTACAAGGACAAGGGGGAAACAACAAATAACAAAAAATAAATAACAAAATAAATAAATATAGAAAGAAGACACCCGCCGTGGTGGCTTAGTAGCTATGGTGTCCCGCTGTTGAGCACAACGTCACGAGCTCGATTCGCCGCCGTTTCGGCTGTATTTAGGTGGGAGCGGAATGCAAAAAACGCTCGTGTATTTAGATTTTGGTGCAGATTAAAAATTTGGTGCAGTTAGACAACAATAACGTTGTCTAATTTCTCTCTAGATGGTTATTTTATTCGCAGTGTGACTTCGTCTCTTTAAAGTAATTTGTTGCTTATCATTGAAACAATCCAGAAGGTCCGAGACTGTCTAGGCATGCAGACTAGGCTGCTCAGTCAGCTCATGAAGACGGTATGGCGCATATGCCACACTGCTCTCGAGAATAGATGCACGAAGGAAACGTTGTGTTCCCACGTTCTTGCTCGTCACCACCACTGGGGATTCAGCTCATAACAGTGCGGTAGCCTGGTATTGGGAGCCAGACGTGCTAAACAGTGAGATATATATAGCGCAATATTTACGCTCAGCATTTCGGGCAGTCATTTGTGCGCCACGATGACTGTGGAGGGGCGGCGTTCGCGCACATAGTTCAGAAGCCGCAAACGGCTGTTCTACCGCGGACATACACGCCATTCTGCGCATTCAAGAAAAAAAAATTAGCAGTGGCTTAGTTCGGCTATGCCAGGATATAAGTAGCGAAAGCTAAGGCATAGTATGGTTAGCCTTGGTTAATCTTGATTGCAAGTCCAGGTTAGTCTGGTTGTCTAGCTATGTTTGCGGCGTTTAGCCAGTCGTTCGGCGTGCTGTTCGTCTGTTTCCTGGGCGATTCGTTGCCTCTTCATCTTGTTCCGATGTCGATTCCAGGCCTCCTCCTGCTTATCAGAATTGTCGCCGTCCATACTGCCGCCTCAACTGGGGTTGCGGCGCACGCGAGCTCTCCTTTTCAATCCTCCAACATGTTATCAGGCATGCGACGCAGTTGACGCAGCGAGCGGAGGCGAGCGCCACGACGAAGAACGCGGTGTGACGTCATACCAAACGGCGGCGGCGCAACACCTGTGGCTCGGTGCTACTAGTGGCGCACGCGCAGTAGTGACTAGGGAGCGAGAGAGAGAGAAATATACGCGGCGAGGCGCGCGTTGTGACGTCATGTGCCTCCTCGGAGCACCACCACGGCGAAATCGCAAGTTCGTGGCCAGTAACGCTTTCGCTTTAAAAACATCAGAGCCATTCCACTTGTGAAGGTGGACGACGAGCGAAGCTGTGTATGTGTGCCCCTTAATGGCGGACTGTCCATTGCCGTGCGTCAAACGCCGTATGCACACAAATGGAAGGCGAGGCGTGACTAGTCGCTCTTCCACGATGTTGGGCCTCGGAAGATGATGAGGCACCGGAGGGTATATATACATACCCATGTATTGTTGCAAAACGCGGCACGACACCTTTTACTAACGAATCCCGGCACGTAGAACAAACGCGCACCTCACCGCCCTCCCAGGGCACACACTGCTTCACCGTACCCAAGGCGATCGTGCGTTGGTCGACGTCCCGCAGCGCAGTAATGGTTGTGAGGTCACTCGAAAACCACAAGTGGTCACACACGACACAGGCTACACAAAAGTGGTTCCCCACAAACTCCCTCTGAAACCTGGCCGTCGCTCTAGTGAAAGGTTACAAGTTTGCGGGATCGGGGCCACATGGACATTTCATTTCTTTCCGCCTCGCGGTGCAGGCGGACAGCATGCTTACGGAACTGCCACCACGGGAGAGCGGAAGGAAAGGAGAAACGCAAGCGCTTGGAACGCCGACAAAGAGAGGGCGGTGTGAACATAGACATGGCCGATCGACACGGGTCGAAGTGTAGTATCTGTTCTTATAATCTTAATATCTGATACTGGTTGTGTTTGGACCTAAGATATTAAACTCATTTTTGCAAGTTGGCGGGTGCTTAAAGCCTGCTTCGCCTCCGCCGCGGGCCGGCCTGGTATTGCACTATCTTCGGTATCGGCCGACGTTTGGGGAGAAATTTTCGATCTACACGGCTCTACATAATTTTTTCCAGAACCTAGCCATATACAGCTTTGCAATAGAAATTTGTTTCTGAATAAATCCCGACCCCCACTGTGAGATACGGTTCATATCGCAGCGTACGAGCTCAGAGCCATAGGAATTTTTAATGAATTGTTTCGAGTATGGCTTCTTAGAGCGGGCATTTACGAAGCATTTTGCTTTATGTATTAGAATGAGGGAAGGGGTGGAGGACTGACAACGTTACCTGTGATGCCTGCAGTCCCGAAGAGACCATTGATCCTATTCCTCTCCGTTTTCCTCGTGACGTCTCACAAATACAGTTGATCGGGGCGGTGCCTATTAGTCTCGGCAACCTGCCACTTTCGCAACAAACTACCAAGGAGCGCCGAACTCGGCATCCGCCGCATGAAAAGGCAGCGAAGGTGCTATTGACCTAAGCTGAAGTGGCTGGCACAGACGTCTTTATCATGGCTACGCTTGAGTGACGTATGTTAAAGGGTTTTACTGCATGCGTCGGTTATCTTTCTGTCACCCCTTTTCCCTCCTCTAGTTTGGGGCAACAAACCGGAATTGTTGTTCTTGTTGGCTTACTAACGTTCCCCATTTGTGTCGAGCCCAGTTGTCTCCGCCTGGATATTTCCGGCGTCGTGGTTCCAAACCCTTCCATTCGGCGCCGACCTAAGACAATATGTTGCTCTGAAATGTGCTTCAAAGCCGGCGTTACTGGCATAGTAAGAATATCCGCACGAGCTTGAGCGCGGAGACGAGAGTGCTGACTAATCCTACAGTCCTGCGATGTTGTTGTACTGCGACGCCTTGTTGCCTCTTATAAAGGCCTCTGAAACTAGGCGGGTGAGGTCGACGGTGGAGGAAACTGTTTAGGGAAGTACGCGAGCTTGTGCTTCAAAGGCTTGGCGCTTGCGTGCGTGCTCCCCTCTCGACTACTTGTGGTCCAAGATACTTCTTTATTCACTTCGGTTTACTAACTATTTTTTGTGGCTTCTATCGTGTGTGAATGCCTTCCGTTTCGTTGCTGCGATTTATCTCGTCGTGCCACCGTTGACCGACGAGGACAGCGGCCAAAGACACTCTAGGCCAATTGGAACAATGCGCCTTTTGCTCAGTTTAACATCTTCAAAGCATGCAGTCCGTAAAAAGTGGAATGTGTTTGTGTGCAGTGGGATTACAAGTGCTGTTTCGGTGCTTCTGTGGTGTCTAACGTAATTTCTATAGCAATCGATGTCAAGGCGCCAGTTTGGTTACACATCGTTACTGTATGTAGTAGCCCAGTTGTATAGCACG
Organism: Dermacentor andersoni; assembly: GCF_023375885.2. Classification (NCBI taxonomy): domain Eukaryota; kingdom Metazoa; phylum Arthropoda; class Arachnida; order Ixodida; family Ixodidae; genus Dermacentor; species Dermacentor andersoni. The sequence continues at coordinate 157,010,510 of NC_092814.1, forward strand.
ACGTGCTTACCGCTACGCTATACAACAATCGCACCTGATCACTTGCGCAAGGTCTGTCACAGAAAGGTTGCTTATGTGTTTGCTTTGCAAGACAAGATGCATTTTTCATCGTCGTGTAACTTGGGGCCCTATAACGTAAAGCTATTCCAATATGTCTTTATTCTAGTCTCCTGACGTCAAATTTGCGTAACCGTCGACGCAAGCACCGGGCGATCACCCGCAGGGTTGTCTGAAGAGACCAATCAAACACTAGGAGGTCACTTTTGTTTGCTTGAAAAACTAATAACATTGCCTACACTGAGCGGCTTGTCTTATATAATTGGCTGACAAGAGGTGAGGAGCACGCTCAAGGGGAGAGGGATTCTATAGGGCGGCGCCACTGCACTGAAAGTCGATAACCGGATGAAGAAGGTGGTGCCGGCGACTGCGATTGGTCCGGTTCCCCTTATTTAACTTGCGGTGGCTTGTCGAAAATCGCGGCGGCATGCAACGGAAGCTTAAGAATGACGCGAAAACTGATCCTCAGCAAAGAAGAATGATCGGATCCTCAGAAGAAGAATGAGGTCGTAAACGTGCCGAAAGTGCTCGAAAATGTTACACGGCCACGCAAAAAGTTTTATTGTACGCAAATAAACCCATGCTCTGCGGCAGGTGCGAGTACCCAGCGCCTGAGCGATCGGTGGCAGCCATCTTTTATTCCCTTCGGAACGGGGCAGCCTGCGGCTATTCAGAAGAAAATTCAGTTTTGTTCGGCATATTAATGCATCTTTAATGCGTACACGTCAATTTGACGCGGTGAGTTTTTGCGCTTTTGTGACGTGGCGTGACAGGCAGGTAAAGTGGGTGCAGCCCGAAATCTTTTGACCAATAGCCGGGGGCTAACGGCGATAAGGCGTCGAATCAGTAATAACTATTTGTCTGTTTTCGGTCAAATCATGCATAATCAGTGTGTAGACGTCATATCAGATGGGGAGCTATCGCGGTTTTCGTGACGTCCTGTGACAGACAGGTGAAGTGGGAGTGGTCCGAAAAAGTTTTTGACCAATCGCGGGGTGCTGATTACAGAATTGGAATAGAAAAGTTTGCAATAGTTTTACGTTATAACGTCCTTGGTTTCCTTAGTGAACACAAGTTGAACCTACTCATTTTCCTAAAGTCATCTGCGTCCTTTCATTTCTGTCTGGCGGCTATCAGTTTCCCAGCGGCATTTTTATACGTAGCTCAAGAATCGTGATTACGAGCAAAACTACAGCATAATATATTTACTCCCCAGTTTTACTTGCCCTGATTAGAAACAGCAAAACTGTGCCATTGCCAGGGCAACATGACCGGAAAGCAAGGCCATAAAAGTTTCCTACCTGGTTATTGTAGGCACAGATATTTTGCTTCAGTATTTTTTTTTCTACACATACTGAAACGCTAACAAAAGGAATGACCAAACCGAAAGCGAGCTCATCTTTCCCACTTTGCCACTCTCGGAGTCCACAGCCCACCGGGGAAAGGAATGCGGGAATAAAAAACGGACAACGGCGGCAACAGGGAGCGAATTCATAATCTTGACGCATCGAGCAAGCGAAGCTCTGTCGCCGTTCCAACCATTTGAGCGCAGAGTCCAACAAACGTTCTCACTTCCATTTTTCCTTGCGTATCTATTTTGCGCGGGAAATAACGGTCCATTTTCGGCGTATTCTTTTTCCCCCTACCCACGTCTGATGGTCTTGTCGGCTATTTCATCTCTTCGAGCGTTCTGCACCGTTCTTACCGTTTGCAGTTTTTGTTTAAGCTGTTTTCGAGCTTTACGCGGCTGTTTGAACACCGCCTTCTTGTGGAATCTCGGTGCGCCGGGATGAAGTTCCATGCGGCAATGCGGCCTCGGTTGCCCAGGAGCATTTCCTTTCCTCTTCATATAGGGCAGCTTTCTTTCTTCATATTCACTGGAATCTCTCGGCCGAAGAAGCAAATATAAACTACACTTTCCCTCCCCTGTTTGTTTTTTGCTTTCTCGCACAATGTATGCTGGTTTCCAGAGGAACAGGCGTTTTGTTTCACACACTGGCGACGAAACGCCGCGGTCGCACGCTGCGTGACTGTGCGCAGCCGTGCGCCGTTTTGTGTACGCCGCGCCGTCCAAACCGTGTTCTCGCCGTCCGCCGCTTCGTCCGGCCTTCCTTCCTTCGCTGTGCAGGCCGCTTTTGGAAGCCGAGATGCCCGACTCGCGCATGCTTGATGCGGACATCTATTTCCCGTCGTCGTTTTTATAGTATCTGCGTGGGCATATGTGCTCGCTGGCGTATCTAATGCGCGCGTGTGTATGCATCCGATGATCGGCGAGGATGCTTTCTTCGTCATCTCGTTTTCGGATGCGACGCTCTCATGCGCGGCGCGCACCTGCTGTTTCGCGCAATGCCTGATGCAATTTCTCTGGAATTCTTGTTCTCCTTCCGGATCTCTTTCCGAAGGGCACCAAGAACAACACTTTTTTTTCTTTTTACCTGCAGCGAAGGGGGTAAGGAGGAAAAATGCGTACCGTTATGCAGTAGTCGTCGTCGACTTCTGTGGGAGGATTACCTAAGTGTAACTGAGCCCGGTCGTCGAAGTCATAGGAGGCGAATTTTCTCTGTTACGTTTCCTTCTAGGGATTTCTTTATTATTATGCTACCTTGGGATTGAAAGCTAGCAAGGAAGCTCCGATAGGCTAGTAAACTCCTTTGGTTGAGTAGAAGGAGGAAGGAAAGAGAAAAGTAGAAGGAAGGGAGGTTAAACAGAATAACGTCCGGTTGGCTACTTTACACCGGGGTAATGAGAAAGGGACACAACAAAGATCACAGGGAGAGAGGAGGGAGGAATTGAGGTGAGTTCGCTGACGCGTGTGATCTTACAGAAATTGCATTAACAGTCACACATTGTCGCACACGTCCGTCGTCCTTAAGAAGCACAAAAGTGCCTTCACCGCTTTATGGGCCGACGGGCGATGGTGGCGGTGTTCCAGCAGCACCTGCACAGAAAGCGGCCGATTGTCCAGTTTTTGGAAAGCTTTGGCAAGTTCTTGTCTCTCTGAGGCATATCGTGGACAGTGGCACAGCAGGTGGTCGATGTTTTCTTCGGTGCCACAGCCCTCGCATGCTGCACTGTCAGTCAGTATGCCTTTGTGAAAGCAACTCCTAACCAAAGGCGACAGAGAAGCGTAGCTTCACGTCAAGGAACGTTGAGTGGAGGTCGGAGTTGCAGGGACGGGTTTAGTTGATGCATTCGTGTAAGTCGTAAGTTTGGCGAGTTCCACTCGGTCAGTGTGAGACTGCGTGCCAGGTGTCGAAGCTGCCTTGCGGCGTCTGTCCTCGAAAGCGGAATCGGAACGCTGTGCTCTTCTTGACGTGCTGTGCGAGCAGCGTTATCGGCGGAATCATTGCCACTGATTCCACAATGGCCAGGTACCCATTGAAAAACGACCTCGTGACATTTTTGTTGGACATCACGGTAAAGTTTCACGACTTCGTATGTCAACTGGTCATGACATCCGTGTCGGAGAACTGAGTGCGTGCACTGTAATACCGGTTTTAAATCACAGAACACAGCCCATTTTCTAGGTCTTTCAGAATCAATGAATTCCAGTGCTCGACGCAGGGCCGTTAGTTCTGCCACCGTTGAGGTCGTGACATGCGATGTCTTGAACCGCAGTGTCATTCCTCGCGTTGGTATAACCACGGCACCACCAGAACTGCACGACGTAGTCGATCAATGGGTATAGATGTGCACGTGGTTGCTGTACTTTTCATGCAGAAGAAGTAAGCTCAGCTGTTTTAGAGCAGAGGCCGGTAGATCTGTCTTCTTCTGCAGTCCTGGAATCATTATATCTTCTTGTGGACGGCTCAAACACCACAGAGGAAACGCTGGCTTGGCCGCAGGTGCGTACCCTGAAGTAAACGACGCCCGATGTGCACTGACAATACCTCTAAATGTCGAGCAGGGCCTTGCAGCAGTGAGGCTCGCCAAGTGGTGGGAGGGTTGAGTAGAAAACGACTAAAAGGTGTAGGCAGGCGACAATGTTTTTCGGATGAATAAACCTTGCGGGGAACGCCCGTTTACTGATTGCCTGAAACATGCTGCACGCATCTTCGAGAGAAATACGCTGCGCTATTTCATTACCAAAGCGTTTGCGATTGCGCAAAATAATCGTCACGACGGATGTAAAAAAAAAAAATGCTTTACGAAGGGCTGTAAAGAAGCGTTCCGGCTTGTAGAGTTTAAATGACATATGGTCAGCCCATGTAGCTTCTGCAGACTAGTTCCCTAAAAAACTGACAATTCAAAAGGAAGCAAACGGGCTGACAACCACTTAAGCGCATGCTTCAACCTAACCATTACTTGTAGCTCAAGGAGGGATTATTTAGAAAGATAAATCGGTGGGATTAACTAATTAACCTTACCAAAGCTCTCTTGAAGCGATCTCCCACGCGTGTAACACACGGCTAAAAATAAGGCGCCCCAGATTTTCGTTAAAAATTGGTAAAACTAACAGAAATGTTATGTAAGGGGGAAGTCTCCCTGGAGATTTAACTGAGTGTTGTGCAGGGTATTGTCAGTTTTATGAATTCTTCGCAAGGTAATTAGCGTCGGCAGGAACATGCTCGTCTGTCAAATAAGTGTACTTCATTTCTGCAGACTTTATTTCTGCGTTTTCCTCTGTGAGCTTTCTCACTATACATATAAAAATTGTTTTTACATTATTTTGCAGCGGACGAGGATTGAGTATATTTTCTGTATTTTTTATGTGATGAAAGCATGACTGTGCATATTATTTTTTTCCTTAAACCGCTTACCATGCTGTAAAAGATCAGATGCCTTTGTCAGGCATTTTCAGCCTTTAGCCTCGATCTGCCCCTCCAGGAGGCTCTGTAATAAGTCTGTTGAAAATGAAGGTGAATTCAATAGAACAGCCCTGAAGCCAGAACGCGTACGTTAAACATCGACTTCATTATGAACACAGAATAACATATTAGACAAGCTTTGTTGTTATGTAAGCAGAATAGGAAAACAGCTTTAGGTGCGTGCGTGCGTGTGTGTGTTTGCGTGACGCGTCGCCTTGCACCCTGGTATTGCTGGCTTTTAGCCGTGTCCCATCAATGTGATGCCAAAGGATTTGCCCCACAAAATAGTTCGTGAGCTTCGCAAATAGCTAGTATGTGAACAGTAATGGCGTTTTTTCTTTCGCTTTAAGCATTTACGTTTCGCTTATTCAGCCGTTAAAGGAGAACCCATCTTCTATAATACAACTGCGAATGAGGCTGAGCCTGTGGTGGCCATGGGGAGTGATATCTCGGCTCAAAAACTGAAATTGCAACCGAACTGCTATGGGAACGTCTCCCGGCTCACTTTCTTTTTTCTCTCTCCCTGTTGCTGCTAAGCTACTTTCTATTTTTCCTTAGCGCTATAGTTCTCATTGATTCTGCCACGCTCGCTCGTGAGCGTCGTGTGCGGCGTGAACGACTGCACTGAGTCACGTTAGGCTCGTCGCCGTATTTGAGTCCATCGTGTCTAATTTTCTTTAAGGCACAAATTATGTTGGTTTGACATCCGCTGCACTATGAGAACAGAACGCCGGCAAGGGCATGACAAGGCACAAAGAGATGAAAAAAAAAAAACGATGTGCGTCCGATGTATTGATCAGTCGGGTTCATGGGCTCGCTCAAAATACGGCTGCCTTTTGAGCATGCCGTATAACTATAACGACCTATAGAGCATTCGCTTTGAGGGAATTAAAAACAGAGACTAGTACTTTCTTCGCCCCTGTGGCTGAGCACCTTTTGCTCTTTGGCTGTGCTGTCCTCGAAGTGTGAGGCTCAACGCCCCGCAACGGCACAGTGCCTTGTCAGAGGCGGCGTAGCGAGGGGCTACGAATTAATTTTGACCATTTGTGGTTCCTTAATGTGCACGTAAATCTAAGCAGGCGAAAGTTTTTCTCATATCGCCCCCACCAAAAGACCGGGCTATCTTACCGCCATAACAATGACATTAGTGCATAATGCGTTTGAATTTCCGAAGGAATTATGAAATGGAAGTATTTCGTTCCACGGCTAATGAACCGCTGCTCTTCGTTCTTTCAAAGCAGCTCAAAGCAGGCAGCCTTAAAAGAAAAGAATGATTCGTTTTATCTGCGTGGACGTCATTGTATTTTAGACTACGCTGCCTTGGTTCAAAGAAATTGGTCGGTGTTTACTACTGTCGTTCCTCTTGAGACTATCGCCTCGCCATTACTTCTGGGTCGTAGTCATTCGCCATCTCGCTCTTACATTTCTACCCGCGTGCCAATTCTCTCTCTTTCTCAAGGTATGCCCTAAAATGAGCCGAACCAACTCGCCCGTTTCGCTACTTTTCTCATCTTTGAATTCCCTTTTCTCCAGCGTGTTTAAAAGTAGCGTCATATTATAAGACTCTCGGCGAGAGTCGTAGTTCTTGCGGCCTAATGATCAACAGTGGTCGACTTATTTGGAATGCTGCCCATTAAAGCTTAAAGTTATGCGCTGTCAAGCATGGATGTTATAAAATAAGAACGCCGGCTCTTCTGCATGACAACTATTTATTGCAACAAGTAATTGTTGCTTCCCCATATTTGCTCGTGGAAGCGAATCCGATGACCGAAACATCAGTGCGGTTCTTTTGAGTCATTCTGTCGCACTCTTTCTGGATCGCACAGCAAGGGATCATGTTCACAGTGGTCGATAGTTGCCCCAACCGCATGAGAAACGAGTCGTCAGTGGCCTTGTCCCACTGCACGACCGTCGGATATTAGGAAACACGTTAACAAATGCCGGCAACTTGCTGGCAAACAGCTGGCTAACGATATTTTCACAATGGAAATTGAAATAATCTTGAGAACATAACAGCTCTAGTCGAAACGAGAGCGGTCGCTTGTTTTTCTGTACTTTAATTATACCGAAGGAAGAAAAAAAAATCAGTCATGCTTGGAAAGCAAGAACGGTGCAAGACGCTTCCGCTGTGTTACATTTTGCCTACAGCGAGTTTTTTCTGCAAGGAAATGTACCTATAATTGGGACTTCATCGTCACTTTGAGCAACTCTAAGCACTCTTGCGCACGCCAGTGTGGCACGTCACGGTGGATAGGTGGTGGATAGGTGGTCGTGGCAAGCAGCCATGGTGGAGACAGTTTCGCCAGGTGAGAGGCGCGGGAAGCGCTCGTTACAGCAACGCGCCGCACAATGAAAGCACGGAAATAATGCTGCATCAGAAAGCATGCTGCATCGCGTAGAGGCCGAACGCAGTTCTACCTGATGGGGCAGCGGGTTTTTGTAGAGCAGCAGCGTAATGTGCTCGTTTCTCGTTGAATTGCGCCGCGAGCTGCGCAGTGAAAGAAAACTACAAGAGAAAAGTAGAACGGTCTTTGGGCATATACCGACTCCGAGCGCCTCGCTATCAAAATAAACAGGGGGAAAACAAAAAAAGAGGAAGCACGCGTCGGCCAGATGTGCAAGACCGACGCGGGGCTGAAGAATACTGCTGCACTTGGGGCCGCCCACAATTTGTTGTTCGCCAACAACGCGATCGCCTCAATTTGACGCTGCCGACAGCAATATTGTTGCTGTTGGCAGCACAGATGTTGAGAAACATGTCGCCCAAACACGTTGGGCCAGCTCCAATTATACCGGCTGTTTTTGTTTAGACCATACGGACTTTTCTTTTAAAATCTTGCGTTTCAGAAAGCATAATTCTAGTCATTGAGCTGGATTACTCAAAGGCGAACATTACTTGCACGCGAAATCGAAAGGATCAAGAGTCTAATTAGGAAAAATTCAATAATTAACCTTTCAATTAGTTATTTTGTGGCACATATTGCAGCTCACCTATTGCAGCCGGTGAATTCGCAAGGCGTATCCAAATGAAACGAATTTCCAGGATGGCATCAATTTCGAGATATTTATTCCCAAAGTTGCCTCTTTGCTTCGATGCTAGAATGGCGGTTTGTTAAAAAAGTAAGCGGAACAAAAGCGTTTTTTTTTTGGCCGCAAGTTTCACTACGCGTGTCTCGATACCCGTGCGATCCTTAGAATTCGTTCCAAGTGGATGTTTGGTAAACTCGCTGGCTACAATTCGTGAACTGCAATATGTGCCATGGAGTAAATAATTAAAAAGTTACTTAGTAAATTCTGCTAATTTGTTGATTATGCATTTTAGTTTCTTGTTTGAGCTTCGTTTGAGTTTCGCTTTGAGTAATCCATCTCCAGCACTACAATTACGTTATCTGCCACAAGAGATTTTAAGACATTCTGTATGGTCTAAAACAAAATTCGGCAGAACCTATCTCACGATGACTGTCGATGGTAATGCGTTTAGCATTGAATCAATATAGCCACACATTGTATTGCAGCCGTCGAGACGGCGTGTACTGCAGCGGTAGTCTTCTTTCGCGCTTCCCTAAGAACACTCAGCGCCATCTCGCGCCGCCACCGCGAAGCCTGCGAGTGGCGTTCGAAATGCATGGCGTGCCCGTGCGTGCGAACGCCGAGAAACGCGTCACGTGGCAACCAGGCTCATCTCTTAAAACCGGCCCAGTTTGTCGCACGCTTGACGTCCGATCCGGAAAACGCCTCGTTTCCGGCTACCGTTCCGGCGCGTCGGACGCCGGATCGGACCATGTGTTGCCGCTTTACGGTTCTTTCTGGACGCGCAGCGCCTTCTCGTGGCGCTACCGAGAAGTCCGCGCGTGGCCTCCGAGACGAGAAGCGTGGCGCGCCGGTGCCTGCGAGTGCTCAGAATTGTGCGCGCACTTGCCGCACACCCAGTCTCGCATACTCAGTGACCGATGTTGGCGTGAGGTTCATTGTAGAGTGGCGCATACCCAGTGCATTCATGGCACTGCTCGCCAAAGCGTTGGCGTGAAACGCGTTAGTTGAAAAGGTGGCACATACCCAGTGCAATTGTGGCGCAGCCTGCTAATGCGTCAGGTTGCCGACCTTGAGGAACCCTTGTGACGTTTATTCGGCTCCGCCCATCATGGCAGAAATTTAAAGGATTTTTTTTGTCTTTGTAGAACGGTACATTCCCAGTGGCACATACCTAGCTACCAAAGTTGGTGTCAAAGGCGTTCATTGAAGAGCGGCACACACCTACAGGCTCATACACTGTGCTCTAAGCTGGCATCAAAAAGGTTAATTGAAGACCAGCACAGACCGAGTGGCACATAACCAGTGCCCCAAGTCGGCGTCAAACAGTTTTATTGAACAGCAGCAACTACCCAGTCCCGCATCTACAGTTACCCATGTAGGCGTGAAAGCGGTTCGTTGTAAAGCGGTACGTATGTTCACATTGCCACATACTCAGTGACTCTAGTTGGTCCGATGGTTGGTTTCGAACCCTGTTTCCTCAGCACAGCAGCCCAAAGCGCTAAATTAACATCCTTAATTTGGCACGTTAAAGATCCCCTGGAGATCAAGTACCCCACTACGGCGTGTCTCATAATCAAATGGTGGTCTTGGCACGTAAAACCGCAGAATTTAATTTCAACCCATCATGTCAATGAAAACCAGTCGAGAATCTGAGTTATCAGTGCAAGAATGTTGTTGCGTTCGACTGGAGGTAAAGTTTCTCTGACATGGAATACCAGGTGCAGGCGTAGGGCCCATGGATGCCTAGATATGTACTAAATGTTTGTATTGAATCATTGCGATGTTGTTGAAGTAAGCAAGAGACAGATACAAGCAAGATACGAGCTTTAGTGATATGCTGGAGATGTTAGCCTGGCTGTTCGCCTGACATGCTAATCCAGGTGCGGGGTGATGATAATGATATATGCAGTGATAAACACTTAACAACACATAAAGTCAAACACAAACATGTATACACTATAGAGATATTTACAAAGTTTCGTTAAGGCTCGTGGCCCACAGGAACGTCAGCAGCGCTTTCGTGCAATGCGCAGGCGCTGCTTTGCCATGGGCCGACAATGCGCCGCAGTAAGCAAGAGTCGTGCGTTTAAAAATATATCATTGTTTACTGGTGAAATTTGTCAGCACGAGTTCAGTATGTCTGTCGGGTACGTTGGCAATAGCTTTCGAAATGTTAACACAGGGATGCCGTATCAGTCCAATGACGTGTTTGGCAACTCCAAACCCACTACATAAAGTGTCGCAGAGGACAAATACAAGGAAGCAGCTTCGCGGTGGAAGCATGATGTCATCGGCGACATCTAAGCGCTGCCGCTGATATACTGCATTGTCGATCTCGCCTGGGCTAGTGGCAAACGTGCACTGACTGGACAATATTTATAGCGCCGTTCTCATACAGCGAATCAATTCCCTTTAAGTATTCTCTAAAGCACTCGGTAAGACTGATTAAGACTGAAACGGTGATAGCGTCTCAGGCAGTGGACTTCCTTGTAAGTGGCATCAATCATCTGACCCCCGGAAGATCTGATGTTAGGCTTGCCCTACAGCATACTCACCTTTCTTAGTCGGACCACGAGCTTTTGATATACTGGGGCTCCTTGGCAGTAAGTGCATACGAAAGTGCAGGACATCCCTACAAACAGTCAGGCATTGCAGTTCCTGTTGCCGACGTGCCCTCAACGTGAGGTATACACCCAGCGCTGCAAGGATAGATAATACTGTGAACATAGAAGTGCACTTTATATAGCAGCCACAAACTGCCGTCGGTATTCCGAACTGCACCCAGCAGGCCCCTGCTCTGACGAGCACTGTACACTCATGCTGGTTAAGTGTCACTTTCAGATAGGCAAGTCATATCTGTACTGCTGTAATTAATGGACATTATCTGAGTGCGTTTAAACAACCAACATACTGCGCCGGCTCACAGTGCAGTGCATGTATTCGATACACTGAAAGCGGTGGTATCCACTCTCGAGTAGACGAATGGTCCACAAGCTACCATGATTTAATGTACTAAAGAGAGACATCACAAAAGCAGCTGCGCCGATTGTCAGCGAAGGAGATGGTGCGATTCCCGGGAAAAACTGACCTGTGCGAATGACTACTTTTTTTTTTTTACTCGCCCAGTGCAGGGTAGCAAACCGATTGCTCCTCATCCGGTTAGATTGCCTCTCTTTCCGTTTATTTACCCCCGACCCCTGCTTACACTTATCACCGAAAAATCCGAGACTTAATCAAATGAGGCAGTCACTTTGTGTCTGTGAGTGGAAGCGAAAAGGTCTGCGGTGACGGAAACAGCAACGTCGCCGGTCTATGGACTCGTCGATGCCTTTTAGAGTCACATATTGTGCAGTGGAAACACTGCGGTTATCGACACAATGCAACGATGAAACAGGGACATTTCTTTAGATAATTAATCGTCGCTGTCATCGCATGACTTACATATGTAACTGATGGGTGAATGGCACGGCCACCGCCTCAGTCACATTGCTTAATTGACGGTTACATAACTGACGTAATCTGAAAAAGGGCGAAAGGCTTGCCTGAGAGCCTGCTACGCGTGATTAACGAGAACAGGCTCGGCTCTGAAGCGACGTAATCGGCGATTGCGGTCAAACCCAACGATGTTGCCTTGCACGTAGTCCCTGTGCTATGTGTAATCAAAGGTACCGTCTCGGCACAGTGTCAGTGATGGAGAGTGGCTGCTTTATAGTTCCAGTTCTTCGCCCAAACTACAACCATTAAGATCCCTGCGTGAAAATTAACTATGTCTTCCCCCAATAACCATAGATAAACGCTGTTACGACCCGTATTAATGACCATGTAAGTAATGTGCTGTGAACGACGTTGTGGTCTCAAAGCGTCGTCTCCGGCTGGCAGACCTTTTTGACGATCGCAATTCCAGGAAATCAAATTAAAGAGCGGCAGTGAATGGCGAATTACTGCTGAAAAGTTTAACCAGACACAAATCTACATTAGGCGGAAAATGCGAAACTGTGTTATGATCGCACCCTCTGGCCTTTGCGAAATGTTTGTGAGCGCTTCTAAACATGGGAGATTGTTAGCTCCGGACTCATTAAAGAACCGCATTAAAGAACCACTGAAGCCGTGTGGAGACCAGCTAATGCGCTGTCCCTACGTTATTTCACGTCAGGTAGCGAGAAAACACATTTCTAGTGCCCTTTTCGGAAGCTTAAAGGATGGCCCTTGCATGGTATGTGCAGGTCTTCTGTACTTCTAAGGTGCTAATGACCATGTCGTGCGCGAGTAAATTCAATTTGTGGCCTCACTCTTGTGCATTTACACATGAAACTTATCTCTTATTTTTATGCAAATCCTGTTCTGGCTCTCAAAATACATGTGAAAAGCTTCTTTATACATCTCATTGTTTCTTACTCAACAATGCCCACATGTGCTGCGACGAGCGGTTCGAAGTAATTTTTCCACGAACTCAAGTGGAGAATGCAATGAGGTGCCAGACATGTTGTAAATAAAAATGATTTTCTCAGACCTGAGATTCTAAGGGCAATACAATTACCTGCCACTTACCTCCATTACTATTATAGACGTGATCTTCGTTCGCAATACCGTTTCAAAGGCCCGGCAGCACATTTTAAGAAAACATTTTTATGTCTGGATCTTAAAGGGCGCCACTTGACCTCTCTCCTTTTCCTTGTATTCTTCCTTTCTCTAATTTCTTGTTTCTAAAGACTAGAGTATAGGCAGGCGTTCTGCTCCGTCTTCTGACAGTTGTTATATGCCTGTTTGTCCCCTTTTTTGTGTACGAATGTTTCTGTGTATAATAATAATAATAATGATAATAATAATAATAATAATAATAATAATAATAATAATAATAATAAAACCTGTTGAGCTCCGTACAAAAGATCGCTTCATGCCCGTTGTTTGTGGATGACCGACACGGTGCTTATTCTATCCTGTCATCGCAAGGAGCTGCGCAAGTCATTGAGCGATCGTTTATGATACAAATGCACAAGCGACTCGTATGTCCCGCCCCCATATAACGGGATTATCTGGCAGGTGTCGACCGGGATTCCGATGACCGTCGAGTTGTGTTAATGTTTACTACATTATGGGGAACTCTTGCCCATGCTTCACTCACCAACGTACACGTGAGTAAAGATATGCCCACTGCGAGCAGCTCCTGGATATAGGCGGATAGATCATGTCGCCTTCGCAGACTGCATGACAGCACCCACTAAAACAGTTCTGTATTGTGTGTGTGTGTGTGTGCGTGTGCATGTGCGTGTGTTTTCTTTTCGTATTCTATTAGAGCGCAGCTCTTATGCGCCCCTTCCTGGGTTGAGCGTCGGCGTGCCTCGGCGTAACCGCGATATCGAACGCGCTCGTCCACTTCCACAGCTGGCTCCGATGCCGCTCATAATGCCAGCGTTCCCATACTGCCCCTCGCACTCGTACCACTGCTTGCGCATTCGTCGTCGTCTAATTCTTCCACAGCTGGCTTGGATGCTGCTCATCATGCCAGCGTTCCCATATTGCCCCTCCCTCTGCGAAGGCGCTGACTGCACTGGCCCACTGCCAGTAGGTGTGGTGATTTCGGACTCAAATTCTCTGCCTCATAATATCGCGAAATGAAAACACGTATACAACTATGCTCCAATTTCTCATTAGGGATTATCGTAATCGTCGAACACTTTTTCTCTTTCGTCTATCACATCCCTTTCACCCTCCCCTGGTACAGGGGCATGCACACGGGGGAAGGGAGCACCACCAAGCTGCAATTTAGCTTTTTTTTCTTCTCCTCAGCCATGTGCATATGTATGCATGCCTGGAATAAAAACTCAGGCTCAGGGTAGCCAACCACAAATGTTTCCTGGTCCCGTGTACCGGGAAAGAAGCTTTTTGGAGAGGCCCACACAGCAATGAGGAAGCCAGAGAAGCACAAGCGCACCAGCAGAGAAAATCGCTTCGCGGTGCGAAGCATCATAGCGACGTCTCGGGTTGCTTTGTGATGCCGCAAGCCGAGCGCGGGTAAGCTGACGGGCGTGGTCACCCCGCGCGATGGCATCACGTGCGTACTCGGTAGTGGAGGCGGCAGATGGTGGGAGCATAGTGTCGAAAGGTAAAGTCGATTCTCGTCCGTACACTAGATAGAAAGGCGAAAATCCAGTTGTATCATGACGAGAGGAATTGTGCGAAAAAGTTACGTAGGGAAGAGCAAGGTCCCAATAACGGTGGTCCGGCGAAACATACATAGCAAGCACGTCTGTGAGATTGCGGTTCAAGCGTTGAGGTCGTTGGTCTGGGGATAGTAAGAAGTCAATTTGTGTTGCGTCGAACAGGAACGCAGTATGTCGGCAATGACTAGAGAGAGAAAGTGACGGCTATGGTCAGTGAGCAATTGTCTCGGGTTGCCGTGAAGCAACATAATGTCACGTAACAAGAAGTAATCGCGTAATCAGTAGCCACTGGTGTCCATTTGTAATTCATGTAAAACAAAAGAATTGGCATTCGTTGCGGCGCTGCCGTCATTGTCTGCTATTTGAAGTGAATACAGTTTCGGATGCTCAAAGAAACCTGGCTATCGGGTGGTCCCTAACGCCAACGTCTCTATGCACCCTCTTGGCAAGATGAATCGTGTGCGGAATTTTAGCGATTTCGTTGCATGAAAACTCAAGCTCCAACAGTGATACAAGTCTAATCTCACCAGAAAGCAACTTCCCCATGGCCTTTTTCTTTCAGCTCTGGGGCACGGCCCACTCTTGTGGGTTCCACGGTTTTGGACCTCTTTGTTTGGCCAACGGAAAAGATCGTGAAACGCGCGCATTCGTCCTCTGCCGTCGTCTGAGGCAGATTCCTCGCTGCTTTTTGAGTCACTTCATTTTTCGCGTGCTATCTGATATCTGACATCGTCTGCCACGCAGACTTCCGGTCGAATGCACCGATTTCGGCCGGGCTGTCTATACGCTGCTCCGCGTGGGGATCTCGGCCGGTGCCCGTTCTAGAGCTGCCATTAAAATAAACTTCCTCCAAAACGAGAAGGCGATTTTGCTCCGGACCTTGTTTCGAATATACTACGGTAGTTCAGAATAATCGTTGTTTGACACTGTTTTACGTGTACACATGACAAGAAAGAAAGCTGACCTTTCAAAAGGCTGCAGGCAAGGGCATGGAACCTTTGAAGCGAAATTATAGGTTCCCGGCTGCGTGAACATGTGCAAAACTTGTCAAAATGCAGATGCTAGCATCATCTGTTGACTGTGCGCAGATTTACTCAATGAGTTTTAAAACGTTTTTGCAAATCTCCACTTCAAAATTCGCGCGAATTATCCCTGCTATCTATTGTCCACCGTGTGGGTGTCACTTTTCCAGCAGTTTGTACAGTGCTTGTTACCTTGTTCTGACATTAATACCTCACCAAAAGCCTTCAAGCGCAAATAAATAAGAATGATGACGGCACACAGACGACGGAGATGGATGAGGTAATTAGCTGCTCTGAACAGGCCATGAAAGTGAGACGAAGGAATGTTATGAAATAATATGTATTTTAAAGTTAAGCTGAATGTAAGTAATGAGAGCTTAATTCTTCAAGCTAAGCAGCTACAGCGTCGTGTATTTTTCTGCCGTTTAAATGGGCACGTGAAAGGGGGGATACTAATTTTACTGTGTAGCAACCTTACGTATAGATTTTGTACAAACAATTCTTTGCTACTGCCGGAAAAAAAGAAAGAAAGAAAAAGTAAACAAACTAACAAAACATTATGTATATTTTTTATCCATTTGGTTTGGTAAAATTAACTTCTCACGGCTCCCTCCTCCAGAAAACTGCCGTCCTTAATTTGCGGAAGTCTGCTCTCATCCAGGCAGTGAGGCACGTTAATGTTTCCGCTTATTAATATGGTACACATATATGGATGAGGAGAGAACATTAAACGATGTACATTTCCAGAATACGAAGATTGCTTTTCCTGTCCCCCAATGAGCACTACACGAATCAAGTAACAGGATAAACGATAAAATATACCAAGAAATAAAAGTCCCCAGAATAATGGTGTGGGGAAAAAATACTATACATAGAAGTGAAATATACTATAGCCTCATTAAGCCACAGCTGCGCTTCGATGAACAATGAGTGCACTATCTCATGCGTAGCGAGTTTCAATTGTCTTCATTTTAGTTGGTGTCCTTTGCTTCTAAATCCTTTTTTTTTATTGAGGCTCGTACATGTGAAGATATTTTGTTAGTTGATGCTGCAGTGCCAGCAACTTCTGCCACTATTATCATTATGAGCTCGGCGAGCCATGGTGTGGTGTATTTCCTCGCGACACGCGGTAGTGCTTCCACAAAATGTTGCGAGTGGCCGTCTCCCTTGCTACGTGTGAAGTCGATGCATGGATGACGCAGGTTCCCTAATTTCTTTACGGGGGCCTACTTCCGCCGGTAGCCAGGCGCTGTGTACGTTAGGCTGCGTATCGTTTCCGCACTGTCTGGAATTCCTCACTGCAATGTTCGTTTATTTGTCTGTGATATATCCCTCGCATACAAGTAGAAAGTGAAGCACTTTACGGACAAATGCGAAAGACGGCTCGGTATTTAGGACTGAATAAAGCATACCACTCGTAAAACGCGATGCAGTACTTCAGCATAGCACGCAAAATATCTTAGCACTATTTTGTCAGCGCCAAGTTCTCGCCGGTAACGTGCTTCCTTCATGTTGGCTTTTGGGCCGAGAGAAAGCTGTTCTGCGGTGCGCACATGATTGAGGGACATGATTGAGGGATATTTAGAACCTTTTGTGGAATTCTGCAAGCAATCTCGTCTGAATCGCACAAGCATACGCGTGGTACGTACCTGCCGCACATGAGCTCAAGCGCCACGGGATCACGAGATCACATACGCCAGAAACCTCGATGGCTAGAGGAAGCCAGAGTTCGAACTTTTTTTTTAGACCGGACTTCCTGCATAAACAAATACGGTAGATAGACACACTCTCGGATATCCAACTGTGCATTGGTAGCTATAAGTCAGCGCTTGTGTCCGTCTATACCGTCTATTTATGTCGTGTGTTTTGCCTTTGTGATCGTCTACATGTTTACTAATTAGAGTTGCATCAAAACAGTTTAAATGATGAGAAAAACGCATCTAAACCACACAAATAATTTTTGAAAGATGTTGAGGCAGGTATTGATACGTAATGTTGGATTAACTAGAAGATCAGGTGGAAAGCTTGGCGACACTTAGCTCCTGCTACGTCATCTGACTTTTAATAGCCTCGCTATGTACATTGAATATGTGAACTCCTCGTAAGCCAGCCTGCAGTGCTTCTTCCTGCCTCTTCATCAACATGCCTCTATTGCTCATTTATTTTTCATGTAAATCACACATGCTTGGCCTACTTGACCGCAGTATGTTCTGAATTGAAAATAAAAATAATAAAGCATGTATACTCATTGAAACAAACAAGGAATGTGTCGTCGCACAATCTGTAGCTCCTCTCAATCACATTCTCGCTGCGAAATACGTGCAATTCCAATTTTAGGGCTGGCTTTCGGGCCGCCCACCTAGACACCTTCGCGCTCGATTTTACACTTTATGTCCTCATCACTTCTGCTGTGTCTATGACACTTCTCTCGCACAGGCTTCACCTAGTGAGTTCCACTATCAGATGGCATCATAATGTATCTTTGGGCGCATTCTTTGGCACCTGTTATGACCGCGTGATATGTATTGTTAACGCTATATGACACAATGGCCAGGCGTCATTATATTTTGCACGAAAACGTCAAGAAATAGCCTGAGTTCTTAGCTTCATTTCAACCGTCCCTTCATTCAGTGTCGCTTATCTGCGTCTTCGCCTAAAGCCCGTTACAGTATGTCGAAAATTCTAGCCTACCATGGCGATGCGACTATTAGAGCGCTCTTTCTTTACCGCTAGCGTAACCACAGATATAATATATTATACATGAACAGATTACAAACACAAATAACTAGGTATCCGTCAGACATTAAAGGAGAGTCTTGAACAGTCAAGGATTGCCTCGCTATAGTCTGGTATTCTTTCAAAGGTTACCGCTGAGTTCGTGGGGTCCACAAAGTTTCGCTGACGCTGGTCAAGGTAAGGGAGATGTTTCGTTACCGGTAGTGGGAAACGAAAGAAAGAAAACTTGTCACGCTGCCAATGACCAGAATAATGACAGCTCTCCTCCAGGCTGCGGCGAGGTTCTATCAAACAAATCCTTCCATTCCCAACCGACCGCTCTACTCACTAGGCAATCATTGAATTTTTTTCTATTAGCTCAAATTTCATATCAATACACACAAAAAGACCTAAGCATGGGCGAACATGAAATAAATCTTTAAAACGATGCCACGACATGTTTATTTGTATGTCATTTAAGCAAGCAAGGACAGATGTAAGGGGTAGGGGTGCGTCGTCCGTACCGCTACCCCTATTACGTACCCCTTTCTATGTACAGGATGTTCTTTTTTAGCTGCACCAAATATTTAAAATTAGAAAAATATGAATCACGGTAACGTTATGTTTGCCATTCGAGTGTACGGATTGGCAGCCTCTAGATACAGTGCAATTTCCGCACTTACGTGCCTAATTAGCGAAGTTACCGTAATTAACTTTCTAATTACCAACAATAGATGGCTACAGCAAATGAATACTTTGGGCCCGTCCTCGACACTGCCTATCCTAACGATCAAATTTTGAATAGCGGAGTTCATATGCCAGCTAAGCGAACAAATCGTTCGCCTTGGCAGGCTCCTTGAAACCGAAACTGGCTGGAAAAAGAGCGTCTGTGTCGTCGATGTCGCCTTCAAGGTCACCGCCGGTCCGGCCACGCGAGCAGTTTGCGCTATCTCCTTTCTGTCTGCGGCGTTGACCTAGCGATTCAATGCCGGCAGGCCGCAAAATTTACTTAGTCATTCCGTTGGGCGCCGCGTTGGCGCTGTAGCGCCAACCCCGCTCTCTGTGCTTTTAGGCCTTTTAGGTACTACGGGCACTGCTTCATATCAGTCTGTAGCGTCGACTGCGAACGACACAGCTCAGAATGGCTTCACTGATCGACATTACGCTGTCAGTTCAAGAAAAAATTGACATGGTGATCACTTGACTATATGAACAGAAACGCTCGTCTAGAGGCGCAATACTGTTAGGCCTGCCATCCAGGCCAGCGCGCTCTTGCACACACACCGTTTATACGCGTGTTCAACGTTTTTGCTGTAACTAGATCGCTAATGACATGGCCGACACCGAAAGAATATGTGATAAGCAGAGAATTCGAAGAAGTAATACTCGGATATATTGTGGCAAAGTCCGAAGCAAGCACGCGAGAAGTTGCCGAGTCTTGAGGAGCAAACATCAAAACAGTGTCGAGAGTCCTCATGAAACATCGATTGTACCCATTTCATCTGAGCCTGCACCAAGAACTAAGAGACACGGACTTCTTGAAACGCCTGGACTTTTGCAATTGGGCGCTGATTCAACTAGACGGAGAACCAGATTTCCTCAATAAAATCTTTTGTACAGATTAAGCCCAGTTTTGTCGAAATTCAGTTTCGAACATTCACAATGCACATTATCGGGCAAATTTATATCCCCACTCGCTCCGTGAGCACGACCACCAAGTACGGTGTCGGTTAACGTGTGGTGCGCGATTTACGATGACAAAGTTATCGGGCCGTATTTTGTTGATGGCACACTTACTGAGACGCTATACACCGAGCGAATACTGGAAGAAGTCGTAGGAGGATGCATCGCTGAACTGCCTCTAATCCTCTTGAAAGATACTTGGTGCCAACACGACGGCGCTCGTCCGCATTCCCCTTCTAGGGTTGTGTCGTACCTTCACAGCGCTTTCCATCTTCAATGGATAGGACGGAAGGGGCCCATTCTGTGGCCGTTCTTCCTTTGGGGATATGTGAAGAAGGTTGTTTACGCGACTGAACCTGCCACTGTGGAAGACCTCAAAGCAAGGATCATTGCTGCATATGCTGCAATTCAATCTGCAGTTCTCACGCGAGTCTTGGACTCCATAAAAGGAAAGACGGGTTGATGATGTGTGTTGCTACGAATGGCCATTATTTTGAACAGTTCCTTTAAAGGCAGGTAATAGGAATAATATTACGCGCGCGCGCGCGCACGTACGTACGTACGTACGTACGTACGTGTGTGTGTGTGTGTGTGTGTGTGTGCGTGCGTGCGTGCGTGCGTGCGTGCGTGCGTGCGTGTGTGCGTGTGCGTGTGTGCGTGTGCGCGTGCGCGTGCGCGTGCGCGTGCGTGCGTGCGTGCGTGCGTGCGCGTGTGTGTCTGTGTGAAATACGTATACGTTCGCTATAGCGAGTAGCTTCCTGAGCAGTGCTTCCAGGAATAAAGCTGTGTTGAGTGCGCTCAACTCTGGATGCATTGAACAGGTTGTCTTTGCAGCGCTTGTAGTAATCCTTTCGGTCACTAGCGGTGACCTCAGAGGGGGGCGGTCACATCGACGACACAGACGCGCTTTTTCCAGCCACTTTCGGTTTCAAGCAGCTTGCCAAGGGGAACTAATTGTTCGCGTAGCTCCCACATGAATTCCGCTATTCAAAATGTGATCTTTGGGATAGGTAAAATCGAGGACGGGCCCCAAAGTACTCATTTGCCGAACCCACCCATTGTTGATAATTTGAAAGTTCATTGCCGTAACTTCGCTAATTACGCATGTAAGTGCGGAAACTGCACTGTATATAGAGGCTGCCAATCCGTACACTCGAATGGTAAGCATAGTGTTATCGTGATTTATGTTTCTAATTTTAAAAATTGGGTGCAGCTAGAAAAAACGCCCTGTATATAGTCATATCATAAGAAGCCCGGCAACGGCGGCCGCATTTCGATGGGGGCGAAATGCGAAAACACCCGTGTACTTAGATTTAGGTGCACGTTAAAGAACCCCAGGTGGTCAAGATTTCCGGAGACCTCCACTACGGCGTGCCTCATAATCAGAAAGTGGTTTTGGCACGTAAAACCCCACAATTTAATTTTTTTTAGTAGGAAGCCAACGAACAAAGACACCAAGGAAAGCATAGGGGAAATTACTTGTACTTATGATATTGTCTCCGTTCTTATATGTCTAATAAAATCGGGCCCCTCAGTTTCCTTTCCTCTGCTTGATTACATAGCGAGGATCTCGAATCCAGAAGCATTGATGCCTTCAGCCAACGTGCGTGGGTTTATTGGCCAGTTGAGTTCACCGAAAAAGTTCACGTACACGTGACGCCTGCGGCAGAACGGATGTTCCACATCCACCGCCAAGGCTTGTGAGTGGTGGCGTTGGCTACAGCTCCCAGGGTTAGTTATATTTGATAAACATAAATACTCCAGAAAGTGGATGGGAGAACGGCGCCGCGGTATCTCAACTGGTTAGAGCGTCGCACTTGTAATGCGAAGACATGGGTTCGTATCCCACCTGCAGCCAGTTGTTTATTCCTCCACTTTCATATCCATTTATTTATCATTTCTTTAATTCAATGAATAAGTACACGTAATCCACCGCATGCTGTCCTTATGTTGTCCTGTTGGTTTAATGCCCAACAGTATTGGTCGGTGGACCGACCTTCGTCTATGGTTGCACGAAAATGTGTCGCGTGACTTGTCGTGCGGGAACTTTCGCGTACTGTTGTGGGCTCCTTTCAGGCTTGGAGAAAAATGTTATGCAGCACGTATTGAGCAACAGACCGATAGACCGGGAATTTTTCTTGATGGCCTATAATTTTCTATTGACAGGTCTGCTCTGATTATAATATTGAGTAGTTATCATCATCAGCCTAATTTATGTCCACTGCAGGACGAAGGCCTCTCCCTGCAATCACCAATTACTCCTGACATGCGCCAACTGATTCCAAATAGCGCCTGCGAATTTCCTTAATTTCATCGTCGCATCTAGCCTTCTGCGGTCCTCATCTGCGCTTCCCTTCTCTTGGCACCCATTATTTAACACTATTGGTCCACTGGTTATTTAACCTACGCATTATATCAACTGCCCAGCTCCATATGTTTCTCTTTATGTCAATTAGAATTCCGGCTATCCCTGTTTGCTCTCTTATCCACACCGCTCTATTTCTGTCTTTTAACGTTACGCCTGACCATTCTTCGTTCCATCGCTCTTTGCACGGTCCTTAACTTGTTCTGAAGCTTCTTTGTCAGTCTCCAAATTTCTACCTGATATGTTAGCACCGGTAAAATGCACTGATTTTAGACCTTTCTTTTCAATGATAATGGTAAGCTTCCTATCAGGATCTGACAATGTCTGCCGTATGCGCTGCAAGCCATTTTTGTTCTTCTGTAAATTTCCTTATTATGATCAGTATGCCCTGTGATTAATTGACCTAGGTAGACGTACTCCTTCACAGACCCTAGAGGTGGTCCGGACACCAACCAAAATGGTTTAAAATACATATTTACGTTTCGGCTCCCCCACGGGAGCCTTGTTCACAATGAATGAAGCGGAAGCGCTGGCGCCCTTTTCATGTGCGGCTCAAAACATGACTAAGGCACTTGGCATACATGGACCGCAGATTGCCTTCGTTGCGATTATGAGTTTGCGCCGTGGTTTGGATGATTAGGGAGTCAAGAAAAAGACACGAAGAATGATTTCTTTCCTTGGCAATCACGCGAGATTTTTCCGAGTTAACCGTATGTGACGTGGTTGCGCAGTGTTCGGCAAGGGCATTCGACACAACGTGTCGTTTCTAGACGTCATTCCTCTGCTGTTCTTGTTTTGAAGTTGCCGGTTTCTCCGACGTAGACATGCCGACAGTCCGCACACGGAAGGATATGCACCCCGCCTGGGAACTTGTCCTTTTCCAAACGGTCTTTCACAAGCACGAGGTCGTGTCTAACTTTACGGGAGGGCACGTGCGCAGCCTGCACGTCATATGACCGCAGAACGCGTGCAAGAGTCTCGCTTATGCCAGGCATGTACGCTATGGAAACCCGTTTTTTAGGGCCCGTAGCGCTCTGTGCTTCATTGTGGCTGCATTTCGCAGCTCCTTTACTGTTATTGTTTTTTCTTGTGTTTCCATATATCTATTGCCTTCATTTATGCATATACCAAGATATTTATATTGATACATGCATAGTGCGTGGTGTTTCTTGTGGACGATGCTTGCGTGACGAAGACGACGCTTGCGTTTTCTCAGTCTCTCAGCTGCTACGCGTTGCCAACGAGCAACGCCGTGATGCTACCTTGCGCGCCGTCATTGATGGCTTGGAATCTTCGCCTTCTGATTCGCGATTTCGCCTGTTTGTTCTCAGGGATGGTGTATTATACCGCCACAATGTACGTCCCGATGGTCGTGCCCTACTCCTCGTCATTCCTAAGCACCTCCGGTCAGCTGTTCTCCAAGAACTTCACAATTTACAACGGCAGGTCACCTTGGCGTCTCCCGCACCTATGACCGGATTCGCCGACGTTTCTTTTGGCCAGGCCTTGCCCGCTCCGTCCGGAAATACGTTGTGGTGTGTGAGAAATGCCAGCGCCGAAAAACACCATCGACGCACCCTGCCGGATCCCTTCAATCGCTCGACATTCCTTCGGAGCCGTTTTTTCGCGTTGGCTTGGACTTACTTGGCCCTTTCCATCTGTCCACGTCGGGCAACAAGTGGGTCGCTGTGGTGACAGATTACGCCACGCACTACGCCATCACCAGAGCGCCGGGGGTAATGATACATGCATATTGCGTGTTTCTTGTGGACGATGCACGCGGGCGCCCCGACGAAGACGACGAACGCTCACAGGCTCTCGAGCTATTGGCTGAACTGGCCAGCGCTGCAGTTATCCTTTGTAAATATCCTTTGTAAATAGTCTCCATTTCTTAATCCTTCGTTCGCGTAACAATATTATTTTACCCGAGGCATTTTCTGGCCCTGTATTGCCCCTGCCTGTTCACTGTTTTCATTGAATACCACTACACCTGATTTTTAACGCTGAATTTCAAACCTAAATTCTCGCCTTCCTGTCCACAGATATTAGCCAGACGTTGCAAATCAATTTGCTTGTTAGCTAGCAACACAATGTCGTCCGCATAAAATAAACTTGGAAGCTGCTGCTCTACTACTGTACACGCCTGTTTGTATGAGAGATTAAACCCGATATTACTTTCTTCTAGCGCCCTCTCCATCCTCACCATGTACATCATAAACAGCAGTGGGGATAAAGGGCACCCCTGCCTCAGTCCCTTGATGATATCGACTTTCTCCTCGCTCCTCATCTCTTCCCATTCGACGCAAATGGTATTTTCTAGGTGGATCTCTCTCAAAAGCTACAGACAATCGTCGCCTAAGCCTTCACTTTCCAGAATATCCCACAAAATGTTGCGGTCTACGTTCTCATACGCTCCTGTAATGTCTAAAAAGGCCACATATAACAGTCTGCTTTCTACTCTTGATATTTCAATACACTGAGTAAGAACAAATAAGTTATCATCCAAACGCCTACCTATTCTGAACCCATTCTGAAGTTCTCCCGAAATGCCATTATTCTCTGCCCATGCTTGCAGCTTTAATTTGGTTGCCTGCATTGCTAACTTGTGTTTTACCGATGTAATGGTCAACGGTCTAACAAGTGAATTCTATCTTTCTCCCCCTTACCTTTATAAATTAAATTAATTCTACTTTGTCGCCAACTGTCTGGTATTCTTCTATCTTTTAAAGTTTTTTCCACTGCTTTCACTAGAGCTTCCTTACTTCTTGGTCCTAGTTCATTAATCAGGCTAACGGGAACCTCGTCTAGCCCTGTGGCTGTGCGCTCAGGAATTTCTTCTGCTTTCTTCCAGTTGAAATTTGTCAGCACCAGCTCCTTTTCCATCTGATTCTGTTTCATTCTCTTTTTTTTCTTCAAATGCAACCTCGTCATTGACTTGGAAAGATTCGGCTGTCATTTTTCGGACGTAACTTAATGCCGCTTCCCCTTCCAGCCTGTTTCCATTTTCATCTAGGATATGTTGTTGTATTGTTGTTGACTTCACCCGCCGTGGTTGCTCAGTGGCTATGGTGTTGGGCTGCTGAGCACGAGGTCGCGGGATCGAATCCCGGCCACAGCGGCCGCATTTCGATGGGGGCGAAATGCGAAAACACCCGTGTACTTAGATTTAGGTGCATGTTAAAGAACCCCAGGTAGTCAAAATTTCCGGAGTCCTCCACTACGGCGTGCCTCATAATCAGAAAGTGGTTTTGGCACGTAAAACCCCATAATTTAATTTTTTGTTGTTGTTGACTTCGTGCCTGACAAGTACAAAAAATAGTCTGACTTGCACCAAGTGACGGTAAACAACATTACCTAGCTTCTGTCCAGCTACGTGGCACTCGCTTATATTTAAAATCTGGCAAACGCTACGCTACGTTACGTGGGCCATTCTGCATATAACCCCTGTATGCTGACCGACAAAACAGTGCTATTAGGTGAACCTGTGTTCTGCGTAATATAAAATAAATTCATGCATGAAAACTGGCAATGTACAGGTACCCTCTCATTAATGCTGTAAAATTCGCCAATGTTGCCCGCTATGTCCTTATGGATTAGGGATCCTAATCCGTATTACTTTTTTGTCTGGGAGTCCTCTATAGCAGTAAATGTGGCCGTTAGTCAGCCCTATATAAGCTTCACCAGTTCTTCTAACCTTACTAAATCCTGCTAAGCTAGCTTCACTCGAGAGAGTTGGAGTGTTAAACGTCACCATGGCCAGAGAATTTTCTGGAGTAATTATAAATAATTGTGTGATTTGCCGAAACACAAAAAATGTCCAGTATCTGTATTCCCGTGTTGCTTTGCGCGAGTCTTTCGTATCGTCAGCAAGCGTGTTGTGCATTCCTAGCGCTTCGAACGCTTCGAAGAGAACGATAATTCTTTTTTCTAAGTCTGCCTTAAGGCATAATAAATATGGGGTTACAGGTACGCAAATAGATTTCTTACGTTCAAGTAGTCCAAGGCACTTAATTTTGGAATGTAGCTAGGTATGTGTCGTACTCTTATGTGCATGCACCTGTCATCAGTATTCTTCCATCGACAAGCATCGCACATCGCCTTCGTCCTCGAGACATCGCTGCGTAGACGCCTCACACTGGGCATCCACCTCGTTTGCCATTTGCCTTTCGGCATACCTTGCGAGTAACGTGGTGCATAAACAAAAAGAAATTGCATGAGAATAAAGTTGTGACCTTTGTGGCGGATAAATGAACGAAGCGTGATGTTTCACGCTGCATCGGCTGAAAGTTAACACAATTGTACGCATTGCAGTTAGTTGTACAGGTTTAATACACGCCGCTTGATTGAAGCTTCACATCACATAGATTCTAACGTGTGCGTTGAATCTGCATCCTTTTTTTTCTAAGTTTTGTTAATCAGGTATAGCGGTTATCGTCAAGTCGCGTATGAAACTTTAGTTCACCGCTGAATTTTTTCAAAATTTAATGTACTTGTTGGAAAGTTGGCTAATTAAGAAACAAGGTTATAGTCATGCGAAAAAATCGCTTTTGGTCCGTATGCGACGTGTCATTTGACAACTTGGAAGGCCGTACTTTAAGCGCGCCGTTTGGCAGAATGAACTCATACAATTGATACAAGATGTGGGCAGAGGGTGCAGGATTTTCCATAGCACGATAACAATTCGACGCGTGAATATCCGCTCAGGACAATAATAACTTCTCCAACTGGACCCATTCGATCCCGACTGTCACATTCGATCCCGATTGTCACAGTGGGTCACAAACAAAAAGAAGATAAAGAATGCAACGGCTACACTTCCGCCAGAGGATAGGGAAACAGTGTGATCGACGCCCGAACTCACGCATAACTGTTATATTTGCTGTACTAGCCGCGCTTTCAGCGAGTACAGCGGCGGCTGATCTCTCCTTCTCTAGTCTGCGGCGAAGTTACCTTAAAGCTATATTTGAACCATTGATTCTACTGATACTGTAGACAACACGTCTCAGGCGAGTATGACCTTACTGCTGACGTCACGCGTCACTTGGCAAAAAAGAAAATTATATGATACAGTTTTCGGAACTATGTATGTGCGCTGGTGTTTTTTCTTTTTTTTTTTTGTCACGCCATTTCTCCAGCTCAGCTATTTTCGCCTGATTTCTGTGTAAATCTAGGTGGAGCCGCTATAATAGTGGCACAGAGGCAAGTTGACGTCCCCGCGCCTCTGCTGGGGATGGCGACTTCAGTGGTCGCTGCGTCTAGGAAGCGGACCGGCCTCCAGAGCGACACTGACCGCGGCGATACCAGTGTCTACTCGCTCAGCAGTGAGGACTTCTCCGATGACGACTTTCAGCTCGTGAGGAGCCGCACGGCGAAACCAAGAAATACCAGGGCCTACCTGTCTTCAAGCACGTCGACTGTAGAACCAACTCGGAATACTTCCGTCTGCACAATTCTATTTGTGCTAGAACTGGATACCGACAACCTGAGGTGACTCAGCAGGCAGTCTGTCTCGGTGCTCCTTGAAGCGGTGACGCCAAATCAATTCACCGACGTCAGAGTCAACACACGGGAAAATGTCTTGGCTATTGGCGTTGTACGTGAGACTGCGCTGAGCACTTTAAGCAAGCTTACAGAACTTTACGGAATGGAGGTCCACTCGTATATATTCCTCTGGACAGTCACGCCACAACTGATGTCATCTGCAAGGTGGACGTCTCCATCTCCAGCGCTGGCTTGTCTATTCTAGCGAAGCCAGCAGTTGATGGCTTCGCCAAAACTCATGTGTCTCGACTCGGCGCATCCCGCTGCGTGAAGTTAATTTTCAAGGTCGAATCTCTTCCCTCACATGTCAAGGTGGGCAACTTTGTCAACTCGTGCAACCATTTTTCCGAAGGCCACTGCAATGCCGCAATTGCATGAGGCTGGGGCACGTAAGCGCTGTGTGCGAGAACACGAGAGTTTGCTAGCGCTGCGCAGAGCCCCACGCTGCAGACTCCTGTGTAGCCACGGTTCTCAAATGCCCCAATTGAATTGGGTCACATGATGCTACCTCCAAGGACTGCCCCAAATTGAAGAAGGAAAGGGAGGTCTTGAAGAAGATGACGAAAGACTATTCGTCTCGTCGGGAAGCTGTTGCAGCCCTTAGAAAGCGACGCTCCCGACGCCGTCGGACTTCAAAGAACGCAGATGCCTCCATGAAGAGCACGACACATCCGGCAGCTCCTCCTCCTCTGCCCCCTAGACCTGGCGGAGTCAAGTCTAACTCTGACAACAAGGTCGTGCCAGACAACACCAATACTAAAGCTTGGCCCGCCCTACCAAAGCCTTAGCCGCCGCCACTGCTGAAGCCACAGCCGAAGAAACAGCCGGAGCCACAGCCGATCGCGCAGCTGAAGCCACAGTTGAAGCCACAGCCGAAGCTACAGCTGGTGCCTCAACCGATGCCACAGCGGATGCCACAGCCGGAGCCACAGTCACATCAAAGGATATGGCGCACCGAGGTAGAGTCCACAACGCTGACTCGCGATAAATTGTCTGAAGACTGACAAGTGG
Source organism: Dermacentor andersoni (assembly GCF_023375885.2). Classification (NCBI taxonomy): domain Eukaryota; kingdom Metazoa; phylum Arthropoda; class Arachnida; order Ixodida; family Ixodidae; genus Dermacentor; species Dermacentor andersoni. Next base: position 157,038,906 of record NC_092814.1, read on the forward strand.
CTGTGATGTTTCGGTCCCTCATAAATAACATTCGTGCACTTTTCAGCAAGTTGAATACTCCGTCAGCGTGAAGTGCAGCGCAAGTGTTGGAGGCTCTTAATCCAGTGCTTGGGCAAGTCTCGAGTAAACCCCGTGGCTCATCCGAAGCCTCCTATTCGCACACCGACCACTGGCCCTTTGGTCGTCCCAGATGTCATCAACGCAGATCACCAGCGATGGAACTTGACTTTGCTGTCACGGCGCTTCACTGCACACACAGTGCTCACTTTCTTCCTCTTTTATTCTTTCTGTTCCCCTTTCCGTTACCCCCAGTGTAGGGTAGCAAACCGGACGCTCGTCTAGTTGACCTCCCTGCCTTTCCTCTCTTTGCTATCTCTCTCTCTCTCTCTCTCTCTCACACACACACACACACGCACACACACACAAACACAGAAAAGAGATGAGAGGCAGAGAGGTTGCCATATTAAATATCTGTTGTGACTGTAAACCTTTCTTTGAGTCAACATGTGTGATAATGAGATTAAGCGATCAGAATTCTGCACGTGGGATTCGTGCAGAAATTCTACATAAATACTGAATACTTCGTATCAGTCGCCTCTATTTTTCTTTTTGAATGCCGCGCTGATTTGTTGGCAAATGATTGGGTATGAGTATATGCGCGCGTAGGTTTCGTCTTAATGTATTTATTTTAAGTTTTCCTCAATAAGAGTTCTCGTATAGAGGTTATAAACACGGATAAAGTGCCTCAGAAATGATGGCCAACGTTTCGATAGGCGGACCTATCTTCGTCAAGGGTGGCCTCGTCATCCTAAGCATGTTAGTTTTAAAGGGTAAGAGAGCGACGTTACGTGCGGTCGTTATCGGTGGCGGCTGACTGTAAAGAAAGGCTGCAAAAAAAAAAAAAAAAATGAGCGCTGTCGCCTGACGTCTCTAGGCGTGGTTTCTAAGACAAAGCGACGAGTGCGGGAGAGTGGGAAGGCGGGAGAGGTTAGGGAGCCTTCAGTGGTATCGTTGGCGGCATGCTTTTGTTGCTTTAGAAGAGCCGGTCAGTCGGTCAGTGCGCGAGTAACAAAAAAAACATGAGTTGATAGATTGGCTTGAGTAGCGTAGCAGCAATGCGTCGGGTAATTTTGAAGGTGTTAAGATGGCGACAAGAAGTCTGGGGCGGGGTGGGGGCAATGGATGGGGTAGCAGGAAGGCAGCGGCTTGGTCCTTGAAGGGACGTCAGCCACAGTAGATCAGCGTAGGCGTCGTCACGACGGTGTACAGAAGTGGCGACACCCTGTGCGGTGGAGGCGCCGAAAAAGGAATCCTGACGTGTGGGACTTCGGAATATGTTGGCGAGGGTCTTTCAAAAAAATGTAAAAACGACAGGAAAAGTGGGGAGGGGGAGCAAAACCGGAATAACAAATAGGAGGGTGACATGATCGAGTAAAAGCGGGAGGGGGCAGGTGTATATGTGAAAAGGGGTCGTACAGTAGATACATGCGTAAAAACATGAAATAATGTACTAAATTGAGTGGTAGAGGAGAGAGAGGGAAAAATTGGAAATGGAGGAATAGGTGGGGTACAAGGGGTGATGAATTGAGCTAGTTGGTCTTCAATGAGACTATTTTGCAGCGCGATGCGGGACAGGGGACGCACGAAAAAACGAGGACAAGCACTTACTACCCACTGAAATTTCTATATAACACCTTGTTTCAGACAATAAAATTTCAGTTGGCAGTAAGCGCTTGTCCTCGTTTTTTCGTGTGTCCCCTGTCCCACTTTGCGCTGCACCACACTGAATAGGTGAATTTAAGAATTAAGGTTAGCTGGTGGCATAATGTGTTTTGTGCATTGGTTGATGATATGGGAATTTCAGGTTTAAGTTACAGCTTTCAGCGATTCTAAATTGCCACGTGCCACATTAATTCCCGTCGGGTGTAGGCATTTAAATTTCTGTATGAGGTATGATGCCGCACACTTCCTCTTGCGAGGTGAACGCAAATTTGCTTGTTGTATATAGAGCTTTGCTTTGCCGAATATGTTCATTAACGTGGCTGGCTGCTGCTTTGGGTAAATTGTTTTGTATCTGCGCGAAGACAGTTGATTCTTGTATGAATTTGTTGTCTGGTCTCACCTATGTATTGTTTGTTACAAACGGTACATTCTAGACAGTAGACTACGTTGCTTGATGAGCAGGTGAAGCTCGAAGTTACATTGGATGAGTGGTTCGATGCTGTACTTTTTACTGCAGGAGTAGATTGAATATGTTTGCATGTAGAGCACCTGGGCCAGCCACAGGGACGTACCAGATGTTGGCTTTGTCTTTGTCCTTAGTTTGGCATGTGCAAGAATATCCTTAAGGAGGAGGAGGAAATAAAGAGAGAAGGCAGGTATGTTAACCAGAAATGCGTTGGGTTGTCTACCCTACTCTGGGGGAAGGGAAAGAGGGAATAGAAAGATAAGGTAGCGACGGAGAGGGGAGGGTGATGAGGCTGAAGTTTCTGGTTGCTGTTGAGGATTGGGTACTATTTACTGATGATGTTGTTCACGTTTGGAAGTGCATTTGAAAATTTAGCAGTAAGAAGAGGCGTTGTTGTTCTGGCAATCCTAGAGCGGGGCTTGAGGACCTCGGCTAGATCAAGTTTGGCTGTATCGGTGTAGGCTTTTTGAAGGGCAATGTTTGGGTGGTTCCTGTTTGATAGGGTTTCTTTAAGGTGATAAGTCTATTTATATTGTCTTGGTTTTCAACGCAAATGCGACGTAGTCATGTGACTTGACTTTTAAAGATTCCTTATTTGCAATGTCTGGGATGGTGACGTGTATATTCTGGGTACTGTTCTTTGTCAAAATGTTTCCTATACAACGTTGGCTTTAGTGTTCCATTGTCAATATATTATAATACCGAGACCGATCAAGTTGTCCAGCGCTGTTTATTCTAAGAAAGGCAACGCCCCAGCTCATACGCGAAGAAGTAGAAGAACAGGGAAGATTATGACGGTTATGTACAAATGAAAACGACGAAGTACGTTAATAGTGCTTACAATATATTGTTGTGTCCAGAAAATTTATGAGCTGCGTTGAAGATTCTGATGTGAATTTTATTGTTGCGGGAAAAAAAATGTAGAAATGCTGCACATATATCTAGACTGTCCTGACCATGTCCCTCGTATTATGAATATGTCGTCTATGTATCGCAGATATGTGTGAGGCTTGTCTGTGCAGCGTGATAGGAAATATGTTTCTAGTGTCCCCGAAAATATGTTCGCGTAGGTTGGTACAAAAGGCATACCCTTACCTGTCCCATGTATTTGTAGGTAGTAATTCTCCTCAAATTCGAAGTAGTAATTTGTTAGAACTAATTCAAGAAGAGACAAGTAGACTTCAATAGAGTGTTGTACATTGCGTTTAGACAGCGTTTCTTTTATCGAAGATGAGCCATCGGGGATTGGAATGTTGGCCTCCAGAGCTATGACGTCTAGCGCTGCGAGAATGATGTTTTGGGGTAGTGTGCCTTTAGTATTAATGTCCTCAATTCTCAGTAGGTGAGGCGTATCTTGTACAAATGGCGGAAGTGTTTCGGGAAAGTCACTAAGGAAGTGGTTAAGGAATGTGGAGATGCTATCTGTCGGGGTGTTGTTGTTTGATACTATCGGGTGACCTGGGATATTAGTGGTACTTTATGAATTTTTGGAAGGAGGCAGAAGCGCCCGGCAGTTTTGTTGTTTGGTTTAAGAAATTTGTATTCTGACGGGGTTATCAATTTATCAGCCAAACGTTATTTTAGCCTGTTGGTCATTGTAAACGCGTAGGATAATGTCGGATCGTTATCTGGCTTACGGTAATGTTCTGGGTTGTTCAGCTGTCTGTAAGCATCGTGATTGCACTTTTATATGTGACCTGTTAGTCAGCACTCTCCGGTGGGCTTGGATGATGTTCTAACTTCCCCTTTCGTGGTGCAAAAACAAGTTAATAATATTAATAACGCAGAGATATTAAACCACCTGCTTTGACTGGAAGTGACATACAAAGGCAGCCTTCTCTTCATGGTATGTTGCTCCACTTTTGCTGAATGGTGCCGTGGCCATGGAATCGACGACCTCTGCTTTGTCGTTCTCGAGTGCCCAAAGTACTCCGCAGAAAGAACAAATCAACACGGCGTTGTACTAATTAATTAATTAATTAATTAGTTTATTTATTTATTTATTTATTTATTTATTTATTTATTTATTTATTTATTTATTTATTTATTTATTTGTGTTAGTGTGCTCACGAAAAAGAATACACTTTAATGGTGGAGGGAATGGGGGCGAAAACATTAAGAAATGTCTAGCAGGAGCGAAGAAATACAGCAGAAGTGTGACAAACATATTGCTAAGTATAAAGAACAAGAACAAAAAAAAAGCATACAGCAGGCGTATTGAAATATTTATAACGAGTACAAAAGATGTAATGCTCGCAGTAATGTGTTCGTCAGGGCTTTGCGCATTTGCGCTTTATGCATTTCCAGAAACACAATTGCGGCCTTGCGCAAACACATGCGGAGAGTTTGCCCAAGCGCCAGCATGCGGTTGGTCACGCTACAGCCGCGTGAGAAATGCCCGGCGCCTGACAGACGAAGATGGCGCTTGCGGGGAAGCGAAAGAGAAGCGGTGAACCTGACATGTCACTTGTGTTGAGGAACGTGCAAGGAGGAGGATAGTAAAAAAAAAAAAAAAACGCTGAGTTTTTCGGTCTTAGGCACTAAAACCACGTTCTGATTGCGAGGCACGCCATATACAGTGGAGAACTGCAGATTCATTTTGACCACCTGGGGTTCTTTAACGTGCACCTAAATCGAAGGGAACGAGGATGCGGTAATGCGCTAACGTCAGGGTACATGACTGTAATGAACATCTGGGATTTGCAATTGTAATTGTAATCAGTCGTCATTCAGGGCGTTTACATGACATTATGCGAACAACGAAAAACTGCGCAAAAAAGAACAAGACAGAGAAATCGGGTGGTTCTTTCTCTGTCTCGTTTACATGAACCCGACAGAAACAGGTCGTGTCGGCTTGTCGGGCTGGAATCGGCCTGTCGAGATGTAAACGCTAGCCGGTCGGGGCGAACGAGTGTCGAGTCGGGCTGAGTCAGCCCGACCGAATGGGATAGGTTGACCCAGCCCGACCCGTTCGCAGCGTGCTTTTAAACGAGCACGGATCGGTCCAGCTAGCGCCGAGGCTTTCGCGCAACCATTGCGATCTCGCAATTTATGCGCCTACAGCGGGAATGGTATCAGGACGCGGCAAAGACAAGCACTGCGCAGTGCAACCTAATCGTAACGGTAAGATCGATGAAAGCTCAGTTATGCCCAGTTAAGGCGGTTAAGATAAGCCCGGTTATGATAATTATCCTGCGCAGATACATAGATCGAAGTCACCTTTCTGCTGAAATTGTTACCATCTCTAACAATAAACATATTGAGCCTTTGCTAACATTGTATAAGTAGAATCAATTTTGTTGTGCAATAACGAGGCTCATTGTATTAATTTTGATCGTGATGTTTTGTACCATCCTCCCCTCTACTGAGGAAAATACTTTGTCTTGCATGGTTCAATTCCGACTTTCTACTGATGATCGATGCGGTGTGACACGTGTTGTGGACGAGTAATTAAGGCATCATGAAATGTTCTATCATGCTTTAGCTTAAAAAAAAAAGACGTGGTCCAGCAACTTTACAGCGACGTGCTATAGTGGGAAGGGAGATGTTAGCTTTTATGGAAATTGTATTGGCGATTCGGTTAAAGTAAGAAAAAACAAAAATACCTAAATTGTGTTTCAGTAGCTCTAGTGAAGTAATAAAATTTCGTTAACTGGGGTCCCAAATTGCTGCAGTGAATTCCAGTTTAGAACGCACTATTGTTTTATGGAGCAATAACTTAAGAGAAGATGGTGCTTATGGCTTAAGTAGCCGAGCATGCGGTTAGCATTGTTAATGATATGCTCTATATGCAGTGCCCAAGTGCGGTTGGCGGTAAAGTGGATGCTTCGATATTTGTACGAACTCACAGAGTCCAAAGGGGGGTTGTTAAAGTAGTATTTAAGTAGGTTGTTATTCGTTCCAGACATGCACGTAACTTTACACTTGCTAATATGTAATTCCATTAGCGAGATGTCGCATCATTCAGATACCGCATGTAAATCGGTTTGAATGGAAGTAGTGTTGGTCGTATTTTCAGTGTATCGAAATATAACACAATGGTCAGTGAAGAAATGGGCGTTATAATACAACGAGGACAGTCATCGATGTAAATCAGCAAACACGCATGCCCTCCCCCCCCCCCCCTTCCCCGCAATCTTCCTTGGGTGGAGGCAGCCTCTCTCCGGAGGCGGAGCGGCCCTTACACCAGCCGTCACTTGTGCTTGGGGCCAGCCATTCAAGGACATTGCCAAGTGTGCGAAGGGCTCCGCTCCTGCCTCTGCAGCGGATGCCCGGCATCTACTTTGGACGTGCCCTGGGACACAGACAATCAGCGAAATTGCACCTAAAGGTGTGAAATTGAGCAGTGACCAAGGTGAAGACCATGAAAGATGGCTTATGGACAGAACATTTTATGAGTCACTGTTGCAGTATCTCATCGAAACGCGCCTGCATGCCTATATTTAGGTACATATTGACGTTATGCCACGTAAGCAACCCAAACGAAAAAGAAGATCAGGAATAAGAGCGGTCCGAAGTCGGATTCATGTAGAACCCTGACTTTACTTTGATAAGCGTCGAATTACAGCCATTAGCTGTTAAGAATTGTAAATGGTTAGTAAGAAAGAATTCAGAGCCATTCCACTCTGTGAAGGTGGATGAACAGTGGAGCTGTATATATGGTCATAAATATGTTGATAATAAATAGGTTGCTTGAAAATAAAAGACGCATACCACAATGAATTTTGTTTCTTCACGATTCTTTTGTTGTTGTATTAATTTGCATACTCAGTGCTTTTTTTTAATTTTTAAACTTGTTGTGTTTGCTTTTTTGGATTTATTTTTGGTCACCAAGGTGATTATCGCTCTATGATCGCTATGATATACGGCCAGTGGCTCTGTGGCGACACGGGAAATGTTCGCGGCCAATGTGAGGTCTGCACACGACCGATGACGCGTCGTGGGCACACTGATGTTTGCGTAACATTGAATACCGAACATTTCCATGAGAAACGCCACGAACCACTTTCCGTCTGGCCGAGACACTATGTTCAAATTACCCAAAATTACGATGGAAGTGGAGGCGGTAGGGGTGATCTAGCCAAAGGCCCTCACCGCGCACATTCCCGCTTCTGTTCACGACGGTGTTCTTCGTAGGCGCGCTGTTCTTCCTCAGCCCTCACAGCACGCGGCCTAGCCATTATTGCACGGGTGGAAGGGAACTGAGATAAGGTTATAATACGTGGTTTGCCTATAGAGCCCGTGAGGTCAAACCGCAATCCATATTAAACAGTGTCTATTACGGTTTTACTTTTCTTTATTACGATATATTTTTTTATCACAGTACGTTTTGACACTTCTCGCGATTCGATTAAACGCAGCTGGGGCATACCGGGCGATACGCTATTGCTTTGTGCTTTAGCTCTTTAGCTCTGGGTTGGCCGCTATCTTTTTTGTCTACGCACACAAATCGCCAGAACCAAGCGTATAACAGCTCCGCTGTAAAATCTCGACCATTTTAAAAGATTAGAGTCGGGATTTCGTAGACTAAAGCTTATATAGAAGTGCTTTGTGACGTACCTCGTCAAGCATTTTGCTAAAGCCTAAGAAGATTCAGTCGGCACAAGATGATCGGTACATAGAATACAATGTTGGTGGTGAAGTGGTACGTGAGACACTCGTTTCGTGTCATATGAATATGACTCGTTTCGTGTCATATGAAAGCCATGTTGTGAGAGTATAAAGATGTTTTCTTCAAGGAAAGAAAGGAGGTTTGTATATACGGCGTGTTCGAGTAGTTTGTAACCAGTGGTGCTTAGCGAAATAGGGCGGAAACTTAAAGTGAGCTTTTGTTACCTGATTTGTAGATCGGGCAGCACCTTCCCAGTTTTTCATTCAGTTGGAAGGGCATATGTGTTTAACGATTGCTGAAACATTTTTGTAGTATCATTGAACAAGTATGTCTAGCACTTTTGATCAACTTGCTATTGATATTGTCACATCCAGGAGACGAATTATGTGGTAATAAGTCGGTTAGGTTGGTGATGCCAGGAATGTCTACAATCACTGGTGCAGCTGGGACGTAGTCTTCGCATTTTGCTGTTGGTAGTGCGTATTGGAGGAAGCGGAAAATCATTAGTGAATGCGTCATTACGAAATTAAGCACACGTGTTAGCAGGAAGGATTGCGCTGGATGAATTTTCTAAGGTTATTAACTGGGCGTTGAACGGATTATTTGACCGATTTTCCTGACGCTAGTGTTGAGTATTTCCGGTAGTGTAGATGACAGAAATATATCTTTCATGATTTTTAGTGCTCATATGTATGTGTAAGATGGAGATTTTCGGGCGTCTTAGCGTGCGACGGAAGCTGAAAGCTTGGCTAGGCGACAAAGACGCTTCATTTTGTTAAGTAAACGTCTTAGGTCACCGGTATACCACGGCTCTTCTGTATTTGAAGCAAGGTAATGTAAGGGATGTTTTTTTTCTTTTAGTTCATGAACTTAAGTTGTAAACATATCCTATTTAGTCTGCACTGAACGTCTATCTATGTTCTCGAAGTGTCGACGAAGAACACAAGTTTGGTATTAATAGCATAAAAATGAGCTTTCTTCTAATCGTGCGTATATTTTTATGTTTAGAGCTCTTAAACGACTGAGCGCTAATTGAAAAATTCAGCTAAGCATGATCACTCTCGTCAGGCAGATATGAAATAGAAGTAGGTAGATCAGCACGTGTTGTCAAAATTAATTCAAGTACATTGGTAGCGTGTTATTAGACAGTCTGGTAGGTTGTAATACTAACTGTGAAACGTGGAAATAAAAATTAACAAGCACAATTTCAAAAATTGATTAGCTTGGGAAGCGTATGGCGCGAAGCATGGCGGTGAGTTGCTCCACAATATGTTTCGAAGGCTAGTCTGCTAGTCTTCCAGTTGTAGTCTCGCACAAAGAAATCACTTTCGCTTGTAGATTATTCACGTACGAACGCTACAAATTAACGGCATTTACCCCGGAAAATGATTGCGCCGGTGAAAAAGGGAGCGGGAGGGGGGAATAAACGTCGTGAGCGGTGTTGCCAGCTTGTCCCTTTCTGCCCGTATTCTTGCAGCGCCAGGAGCGTCACGCGGTGTCTAGCTCACGCTATAATAACACGTACAGCCGTGCACGCGCGCACGGAGTGGTGTGACGCGCGACAGACCGTGCACCCAGCGTTTTGCTCGAGAAAGCAGAATCGGCGCGGCTCAAGCGTTTCTTCTGCTGACTCGCAAAGCCGCTGGTATTTGCGCGCCCGGTACTCCTCTGGAAGGCGGTGCCTTCGAACCTGAGACGGTGCAAGGCGTGCAGCTGCTCGTTATCGTAGCTCCCCAGCGGGCTTGTGTGTTGCACAAGGCAAGCACAGCCATTATGTGCGGAATAAACGCTCGCGATGCAGCGATGCTCCTGCCCAGAATAAAACAAACCGAACTAAGCGCATGGTTTCTAGCGCGAGCTAAAAGACGGGGCAGGCGTCTGGCGCTGTCAGACGGTGCCTGTAGAAAGGGACACTCTGATCCCATTGCTGGCGATGTTTGTAACTACGTTGTAATTTACGCGGCTTTAAGTACTCGAAGTCTAAATGCGTTCCGAAAAAACAAGCTCTGCGCCATGAGAGACGCCGTAGGAGGCGTTCCCGGTTGAATTTCGATTACGAGTTAGTTTTTAAAGTGCACCGAAATGGTTGTACGTGGACGTTTATGCATGCCACCTCCATCGCAGGAGCTTCTTCCAATCGAACATGCGAACTTCTGCTCAGCAGGAGAACCCCATTGCCGCTGAGCCCTCATGGCAGATCTATTTGCTTTGACAAACGAAAAATGCTAAAATGAAATTATTACAAATCCGGCTCGCATTAATCAGCTCGTTGCTTCAATACAGGGCATGCGTCGTTAGCCAACGTTCTGCAGCGTTATTACCATGTTGTATTGCTGTTGTTTAGCTGCACACTGCCCGCATACAACCACTTCGTTTCGCAGTTTATTTGAATTGCGAAGGAGATTATTCAGATTGTGAGCTGGACACTCAGAAATGTTCACTGGCTAGACAGTCGACCTGGTGCAAGCAGAGATCTGTCATGGCTGTAGCCAGATGGAGGGCGCATGTAGAGACGATGATCACGCGAAGAATGGCCTACCGTTCCTTGTATGTACTGCTGCTCACAACTGTCCTTTACGCGGTGCCTTATTCGTCTACCGTTGAATGCAAGCACTCAATCTTTCTTTTCCCCTTCACTATCATCATCATCATCATCATCATCATCATCATCATCATCATCATCATCATCATCCTGTTCTATGTCCACTGCAGGACGAAGGCCTCTCCCTGCGATCTCCAATTACCCCTGTCCTGCGCCAACCGATTCCAACTAGCGCATGCGAATTTCCTAATTTCATCGCTTCACCTAGTCTTCTGTCGTCCTCGATTGCGTTTTCCTTCTCTTGATACCCATTCTGTTACCCTAATGGTCCAACGGTTATCTAACCGGCGCATTACATGACCTGCCCAGCTCCATTTTTTTCTCTTGATGTCAATTAGAATATCGTCTCTCTCTCTCTCTCTCTCTCTCTCTCTCTCTCTCTATATATATATATATATATATATATATATATATATATATATATATATATATATATATATATATATATATATATATATATATATATATATATATATATACCGTTTGCTCTCTGATCCAAATCGCTCTCTTTCTGTCTCCTAACGTTATGTATAGTAATCTTCGTTCCATCGCTCTTTGCGCGGTCCTAACTTGTTCTCAAGCTTCTTTGTCAGACTCCAAATCTCTGCCCCATATGTCAGCACTGGTAAAATGCACTGATTGTACACCTTCCTTTTCAATGATAATGGTAAACTTCCAGTCAGGAGCTGACAATGTCTGCCGTATGCGATCCAACCCATTTTTATTCTTCTGTGAATTTCCTTCTCATGATTAGGGTTCCCTGTGATTAGTTGACCTAAGTAAACGTACTCCTTCACAGACTCTAGAGGCTGACTGGAGATCCTGAACTCTTGTTTCCTTGCCAACCTATTCATCATTATCTTTGTCTTCTGCATAATAATCTTGAACCCCACTCTTACACTCTCTCTGTTAAGGTCCTCAATCATTTGTTGTAACTCGTCGCCATTGTTGCTGAACAGGGCAATGTCATCGGCAAACCGAAGGTTGCTGAGATATTCGCCGTCGATCTTTACTCCTAAGCCTTCGCAGTTTAATAGCTTGAATACTTCCTCCAAGCACGCAGTGAATAGCATTGGAGAGATTGGGTCTCCCTGTCTGACCCCTTTCTTTATATGTATCTTCATACTTTTCTTGTCTATAATGAAGGTAGATGTGGAATCTCTGTAGTTATTTTCCAAAGTATTTACGTAAGCGGTCTGTACTCCTTGATTACGTAATGTCTGGTATCTCTACTGAATGAAATGCCTTTTCGTAATCTATGAAAGCCATATACAGAGGCTTATTGTACTCTGCGGATTTCTCGATTACCGCCTTGATCATAGACTCGTACACTATTAGGTCATCGCTTCCGATTATCCTTAATTTCTCTTGGCTTTGAATGTTTCCTAGAACGTTCCAACCTCGTTCCAGTATTTTCTGTCAGCGTTGTATAGAAAGCACGTTCACCTGCACAGATTTTCTTTTGAAGTGTCACCCTTCCACGCCAGTACCTCAGAGCATCCGCTGTACGTTGAACAAAGAAGGGGCTTTGTGCGGAACCGTGATTAAGTTGCAGTGACCCCACTGTCAACTCTCGAGGCTTACACTTTCGCCGAGGTAGATATGGGCTTTTGCTTTCTAGACCAGCGCATTGCTTTAGCTAGGAAATATTTCTCTGGGGTGTTCTCCTGCCTACAGCTCCAGCCATACGTACGCGTTGTAACGCGTCCGCACGCGCCGCGCTCAGTCGACGTCGCGTTGCGCCCGACGGAGGAAGAGGGCGCTCACGCAAACGAGGCACTCGTTTCCCCGCGTCGGCGCGCGTTTAATCGCGGCTGCGCAGTGTTGCTAGGTTGTCATGTTCAAGACAGCCTAGCCTGCGCTTAACGGTCTCGTTAAGCAATGTGTTAAAGATGGCAATGAAACGCAATTATTTTCAACTTAAAATTAGTTTTTATATTTAAAAAAAATATTGCAGGACTCCTAGTGGTTCAGTGAGCTCAAGTGCGACTTAATACGAGTATTGTGAACCCGGTGAAACCTGATCACGCGTGCCCTACGCGTGCTGCACGCTGTGTCAGGTCTCGAACTTTGGCATATTTCGTAACTATTACAGCCGTTACGGCTGAAGACTTCAGCGGCTGCCATCATCAACTACCAAAACGCGCGCGGAACGCCGATTACAACGCACACAACTTGCTCGGGCTTGCCTGCACGTCGATCCGGAGTCGATGCAGAGTCGTTCCGGAAGTCACGCTAGTTCGCCGTGGTCACGTGAGGCGCTTCGGGCGGGTGACGCGGGCGGCAGCTTCCGGCGCGATCGCAAAAAATCTTCGCATTGCTAGCTAGGTATCCATGCCGCCACGCGTCGACACGCGATGCCCTGACGCCGTACGCTGCGCACAACGCCGTACGCGCCCAGACGCGGTGCGGCCCGTGCGGCCGCGTTCCATCGCGTACGTCTGGTTGGGGCGTAAGGCTGTTCCACATTGGATGCGTTGGCACTGTGTCATAAGCTACTGAAGACAATGTAGCCTGCAACTGCTTCTCTGTTTCTATTATCATTTCTCTGAGTCCGAAGACTGCAATCATAGGGGATTTCCCAGCCATGAACTCAATTTTTTACGGTACGACAGGTTTTTTTTTTTTTCTGCCGTAACACGCTCTATTCTTTATAATCGGTTCGAAGGAACAGTCGACCAGTTATAATTACTCATTAGATACATAGAAAAAGCTCAAACGAGTACTTGAGGGTTCTCCAAATAGCTGCTAGCATGGCAGGATAGGCTTCGACCGCATACGAGGCCTTGGTTTTGTTGAGTCATGTTGCATAGCTTGGACACCCTTTACAATTGAGTTCCCGGTGGGTTGGGCAGAGCCCCGCCGCAATATTGCCATGGCGCCAACAATGGACAGAGATGAAAAAAGAAAGAAGATTTTGCTCCTGGGAATACTATTGGGTTGTAGCGTTAGCTAAGCATAGTATGCGTGCATACGCTTCGTTTATTTTTTATTTTTTTCGCATAGATGTAAACCTCGTGCACGTTTGTTCGATTGACTGCTGCTGTGCGGCATGCACTGACTGGCCCACGCCCATGGCATCTTCTTCTTCGTTCTTTCTTTCTTTTTTTGCTGAGCGCACCTAGTCCGTACCTCGCATCATTACGTGCGCACGACTAACTATAAATCTAAAAGAGCACAATTCTGTCTCGCGTGCGTGCCCTGTTTTGTCTTTCGATAATTTTTATTTCGGCATAGGTAGAGGAGCTTCGCAGATTTAGTTTGGTTTAATGTCCTTGACTTTATTCGCCGTCACGTGTTGTTCTGCGGGATTCGTATATTTCTTTTTATCGCTTTCGCTTTGCATGAAGACAGCGCACTAAAGATATTTTCTATATGTTTCTCAGAGGGTGGAGAGAGTCCTAATGATCACTCAAGCTGTCAGAAGACAGGGCAGGGCTGGCTGGCTGCTCCCAATGGAGGCTTTTAGGGCAAGAGAAAAGCGCTGGAAAAAAAAAAAATATCCCGTAAAGAAACTGACGGTTCATGGCCACGCGAAATTGTTAAAGATTATGTAGAGTCGAACAGTCTGAATAATAAATAGGCGTCTGTGAATGCTAAATAAATAAAGCAAAAACGCAAAAAAGCAAAAAAATCTTGCACACACACGCCCGCGCGCGTATGTAGTACAAGGTCGATTCACATTTGTCGTGAAATTGTGGCTCAAATCCGTTTCAAAGCCAGCTGCTGGCTACATAATAATGAATGTTGGCATGGAACTGCCAAAATACATGGCGGGAAAGTAATTATGCTGCCACATTAGCTACGAATAAATGTCAATAAGAGATTATCAAACACGAAAAGTTTGTTCGTGACGTAAATACATTCAATAAAAAACAGCGTACTTAATATATATATATATATATATATATATATATATATATATATATATATATATATATATATATATATATAAATTCCCCGTGCCATCAGCTATATATGGGGACATATCGACATCGTTTTCTGCGACACCTCCTCACCTAGCGCCGGGAGGGACGCGAGGCAGTGAAAGTGTAACTGGGCCACCAATTTCGCCCTTTCTTATACCTAGTGCTGCAGTTAGTCTCCGATTTTTTTTTTTTTTTTTTTTTTTTTGCGTTTTGTACACTCTTATCACACCCGGCGCCGTGGCTTAGCGGATGCGGTGTTTCCTTGCTAAGCACAAGGTCGCGGGATGAAATCCCGGCCGCGGCGGCCGAATTTCAATGGGCGTGAAATGCAAAAAACGCCCGTATCTCGTGTATTAGATCCCCTAGTGGTCAAAATCAATCCGGAGTACTCCATTACGGCGTGCCTCGTAATCAAATCGTCCTTTTGGCGCGCAAATCCCCAGAATTCACTGCCCTTATCCGCCTTCGCATTTCTCTGTTCCAATATTGTTTTTGTGAGCGCACAGCGTGATCATTGCTCATTCCGCTTGTCCCCTGCGTTCTCACGACCGTCACTCTCGGCAGGCGAGCGCGAGTCGAAGCCGTACGGAGCGGCGTCTTTCATAGACGCCTACCCCCGCCACCAAACGCAACGCTTTGAAAAGAAACATAAACAAACAGATAAGTTTCTCGCGAAGAGCACGATTAAATTTTCCACCAAAATGACGCTACGTGGAACGTATTGGCAAAATTCGCACTATGCCCGCCGCTCAATTAGGTAGCGCTGGCTCCGATACATGATCTGCCGTGTTGTAAGCGTATGTGCATCTATAGAAGCCGCGCTACGGGGTATGAATACAGAGAGTGATCAATTTAAACTTTTTATGGAATTTTTAAAAATAGCCTGTTGCAGATAGCATAATTCTGCTCCTTGAGCTGCATTATTCAGAGCGGCGGACATTTATGCGCCAGAATTCGAAACACTTATTCAATGAATGAACGAAAATTCATTAATTAACTTCTGAATCAATTACTTTTAAGGCAAATATCGCAATTTATGAATTGTAACCGATGAGCTTGCAAGGCTCGTAATGAATTTCCACTCGTAATGAATTTCCAAAATAACGCCAGTTTGGAGATATGTGCCATCAAACTCGGCGTAATAATGCACTGCTGTTCCACTTAGTTTTTTGATGAAACGCTCTTATATACATTCACGCACAACGTAACTGCAACGCCCATGTATTTTGTCCGACACTTTGGGAAATAGGTCAAAACTGATATTATCCTAGAAATATATTTCAGCTGCTTCAGTCGCAGTGATACACGTCACCATGAATGCTTTCTGGGCGCAGTGTTTTTCATCCTAAAGAATCGAAAACAAAAACTTCTGTGTCTCACTTGTCGGCCGACGTCTCGACCGATTCCGTGCTTTTATCAAGACAAGATACCTTCTAGATGAGCTGGCGTAACTAGAAAAAAAGTACCGATTGATGGTGCTGCGGATAAGTGTTGTTGCTATCGAATTGCTTAAACGTAAAACGTGGACAAAAAGAACACTACCTACTCACGGTGAGAATTGAAATAGAAGTAACATAATTGAAGAAATTAAAAAGGTGCATGTGCCGGCGCCGTAGGAAGAATGAATTTCAAGAATTTTCTGTGTACGCCATTACTTTCCTCTTATGCATATTTACGTGCATTTGACCTTCTGCTTCGTCCTATTCTACAATGCACCAAATTCTACGTTGTCTCTGAAAATTGCCAGTTTCTCCCAAATGACAATCATGACAACGTCTATAGCGTTGCGCCAGAGCTCTTCGCGCATAACAGGCAGAGGGGACATGACGCAGCACACGAGACAACTGCTTCCGTGCAGCAGGAACAGCGCTGTAACAGATATATCCAGGATTCTTTTCACAAATGGACACGAAGCTGGGGTGATTATTAACGTCGGCAGCGGCGTTACAGGCGTCGCACCTCGATGATGCACGAGATGAGACCGACGGGAGAGCGTCGGCGTTTGCCAGCGCCCAGTGAAATCGTTAGGTAGACTTACCTTGACGTTTACCATCTGATCCGATCAGACCATGCGCCATGGCGCGGAGTGCAACACAGCTGCTCAGCGAGAAAGCTAAGCTGCGCGCGCACAGCCCTCACGCCAGCAGTGGAACGCTGCCGTGGCAAAGCCGGTTGAGCGTGATGTGACCGTGCGCGTATACTTGGCTTTCTTGTCGCCAGGCACACGGCGCATGTTTGGAGGCCTTCTAACACGCGCGCGTCGATACCAGGACAGCATGACGGCAACGGCGAGATCGCGCTTCGAGAGTCCCTGTAATTGCTATCGCAATAAACCATCGTACCTCTGTGCTGACGACGGACACAATATAAAACATGCTCCTGGCACTGTCGGTCACATTATGTTCTTGAAGGGCTCGCGACCTGGCATTCACGAAAGTGTTAAACGCTTTATACGCGATTTTTTTTTTTTAAAGCAAGGGCGATATATTCTTGGAAACTTGTTGAAAGGACAACTTTCGCACATACCTTATTCCACGGAGTACATCAAGGATGCGTCCTTAGTCGCAATGAGTCTTCTTGCCATAGCTTGCTGCCCCAGTTATCCAGTGCTCGATATACGCAGATATCTGTAACAGGAGATCGGTATCTTCGAGTCTAGCTATTCAGCATTCATTGCAGGCCGATGGGTATGTGTAGCCGCGCTGCGACTACAAGAAACATATCGCTATTTATTCAGCGTCTTTACGCACCCTAAACGTCATCCGCTATCTATATACAAGGCTGCCTCAAAGGTTTAGTACGCTCACAACTGCGCTGGCATTAAGCGAGTAAGCGCTATACCATTTGCGAACTTTATGCAGATCAACAACTATACTATGGATTTACTCGCAGCCACAAGTGCGCTTACTTTAATCTTTACGTGGAGCAGTTAAATTGCTTTAAGAGATTTTTACATATGGGTCGTGTCTTCAAGACGGCTTATCGTGGGTCAATGTGATTTCAGCCTTCGGTGATTGACGTCTATTCAGCATTTCTCATTCGACAATATTCATCAAGTACAGCATAGTGTGTGCCGTTTCCAGTATCTGCCATGCTAGAAAAAGCGAATCTCACTGCCGGAATAAACGCGCCTAAAATATACGTTGTCTGCTCGAGCTCGAAGCCATCGCTACATCTTCTTGACAAGCGCTCATATTATAGCATATTGCTTCAATTGCGGAACATGTGCACAACTCAGCATGTCGTGGACATCTTTTTCTATTCGAGAATGTACCTAGTCATATCGGTTTAACCGCTGATGATGAGGCATACGGCTTGGCAAAACGAGCACACCGGCAAGAAAACGCATTTGTATCATTGTTCTGTTCAGCTAGGAGATAAGGCGCGTCTCGAAAAAAGAACTTAAAAACTTTTCACGGAATGATCTATAATAACATGCTTCCACGATGCACCAAAATGACGAAATCTCTATGCAGCGGATCCCTAAAGTTTAGAGTTTCTATTAACAATACCGAGCGACGTGGCAACTTTGTTTCACCGACTCTGGGCAATAGGTGTTCCTTTCATCAACCACTTCCTATACGTACGAGGGGGCGCGCTGAATCTTCACGTGTGCTTAGGGTGCCATTTCGCACGTACTGTTAACTTCACCTTATTGCCCGGCAGAAGCGACAAGTGCGCGTTAAGCTTAGAGCGCTGGGGAATCAGACGCTCTCTTCAGGGGCTATTCTCGGTTGGCGGCGTTTTCCACACATTGCACTTGGGGCATTATATTCTCTGCGAAATTTTGTTTTAAAAATACTGTTTTTCAAAATACCGACAGTGTGTAGGCGTTTGAATCAAACTTGTTAACTCTGGGTCTTCCCCTATGTTTATTTTCTGCTTCTCCTTCAGGAGGCTTATTTTTTATTTATTTTATTTCCAATGTTTTAATGGTTCGTTGCGCTTTAGCTCATATAGACATGAAATAGTGTGGCGGGAAAAAGTGCTTCGAACATCTCAGCCGGAACCCTAAGTTAACCCAGTAAATAAGTGACAAGTGCAGTAGAGATCCATGAAGATGAATGTCGCTGTCTTTTTGACGCACCAAATAAGGTGTCACAACTTACGCTACCAATATTGTAACTAAAGGAACATCTAGGACAAAAAGTGCATTCTTCAAAGTCACCACAGTTACGAAATGCTCTGCCTTTGTTTGCGCTCGCGTATTATAGAATTTTGCAATGTAGCTTTTTTCCCGCTTTGATCAATCCCCTCCCCGCGATGACTCAACCCCATGCATCCCTCTCCTTGGTGCAGGGTAGCAAACCTGACTTATTCTCTGGGTAATTCGTCCCTACAATATTAAATAATTTACACTCTTAAAGTGAAAAAAGAGCGTAAATATGTCTATAACTCAAACCCTTAGGGTGTCAGTTATATAAATCACACCCTAAGGGTGTGATTTATAGACACATTTACACCCTTTTTTACTTTTAAGGGTGCAAATTATTTTACAGTGTATACTTCTTCTCGGGCTCTTCCCTCCCTAGCCAAATTTCACCTGGTTCCCCGAGAATGGGTTTGGAGCTGTTATAGCAAATAAATGAACAGCGGAGCAAGTATGCGTTCACATTGTTGGCCAATATGCGCAAGTCGCCACCAAAATGCCCAATCTGTGGCGCAGGGGGACCATTTTCCTGACGATTCGCACGACGTGCACAGTGCAGTTATTTTCAAGCATACTCTCGCCAAAACCCGCGGAGCCTGGCAGATTTAAAGGTCAGAAGATAACGTAAGAGTGAACTTGAACACGACACGCCAGATCTGCAAACTTTTGTTCACTTTTTTCTTCCCTTTTGTAGCGACTGCTGGTTTTCGAAATGGGACGAGGCATCGCCAGATTGCTTTTCCAAGAGGCACGTTCTAAGCGGCGTCGACGCACGTATTGCCGCATCCCATGATCACGCAGCGTCAAGTACACGAAACTCCATCGCTGTACAAGCTATCGTCGACCGACGAGGTCGCGCAGCACAGCGACAAACAGCAGGCATCGCGCGGCCTGGCGCCTGGGGACCTGGCTGGCGCGTACATCGAGCGCCTCGCGCCGCGTGTTCCAGGCATCCTCGTCACTGGGCCGGCAGCGGCCGTGACAGACGCGTTGCGCGCAGTTATTCGTTTTCACGAACGCCGACCGCGGTCCGTCCTTGATAGCGGACGCGGGCATGCCGCGTCGAAGCGGGTGCTACGCCCGCCGACAGACTCGCCTGACGGAGTCGTACGTGACCTGGGAGTGTGTGTAGCTGCGAGCAGCAATCGCGGTCGTACAGCACGCCGTCTCTTTGTTGTTTTGTCTCGAGCGGTCTCTAGGGCCACCCGATAGGCGGTGGCCAGGGCACGGCGGCGAGAATCGCCTGCACTGTGAGACAGGCCCCTCGCGGCTGATAAAACGCCGGCTCCGGAGACGTCAAATGACGCTCCTGCATGTTTTTCTCTTTTTTCTGTGTTCACAGCGCTTGCTATGTGCGGGCAAACATGCGTTTAGAGATCACGTTTATATATATATATATATATATATATATTGGAGGCGGCGGGTTCCTTCCTGACTGCTTGCTACCATTTTTTTCGAAGTGTGACTCTTAGTTGGGCACACGTGATCAAACGCCTTGTGTAAGTTGATTACGCAGTGAACAACTTGTTGATTGCTTCTGGTAGTGCTTTCAGCTGATATTCTCACCTTTGACCATATGCTATGATTTGAGATTGGCCGTCTTGAACCATTCGTTCACATTTCACGAGCACAGATCGCAGTGATTAGCTTGATTATCCTATATAGGGTGTCCCAGCTATCGTGAACGAAGATTTTAAACTATGTAAATGCCACGTAGCTCGACCGAACCAAGGTAATGTTGTTTGCCGTCGCTTGGAGGTACTCAGATTATTTTTTTTGCATTCCACCTAATTACATAATTAGTCTTATTTAATGAATCGACTTCTCATATATCATAATTAGAGGACCAGTATCAACGAGAAAATTGTAGAGCAACATGGAAAACTCCCGATACAGTTTTCTGTTGCTCAGTACGTGCTACATAAAAGTGTTTCCCTGGGCGTGAAAGAAGCCCGCGAATACACGCGAAACTGCCGCGCGACTGGCCGCACGAGGCAGTCTGCGTGTATTCGTGTGTACCCAGCCTTTGCGTATACAAAGCCGACACAGAATCGGTAATGGCGAAGCGGTAGTTCTCTGTCGTCAGTCGGTGGTCCGTGTCACTGTGGCGCACGTAGCATAAGGTTTGCTGTTTCGCAGCGTGCCTTCGGTGCTTTGTCAGTGCCACGGTCGTCGGCGCCGGAAAGAGTGCGGGCCACATGGGCACGCTGTGCCCATGCGCCGCCAATCCATGAACAACAACTTAAGTATGACCTGAAAATGAACATTTTACAATAAAACGAATCCGCACTGTAACAACGTGCATTATGCATGGATCTGTGGCCGCTAAAGCGGCATCTACCCAACTGCTGCCCCCCGCGCTTCGCTCCCATTGGCAGGAGCTCTCCGTGTCAGGCCTGGTGTGAAGCATAGGCGGAGAACAACTGCTGCAGAACTGAAATGAGTAAATGATATAGTAATGCAAATTAAAAAATAAGACAAATCCATCCAACGTGCGATTCGAACTACTGACCTCCCAAATCACGAGCGCAGTGCTATGACCGTTACGCCACGGATGACTTTCGTTTCTCTTCCTCACATGGCGTTCTTTACAACGAGTTAAGATGGTATGGAAGCTGCACAACCAAAGGCGGTAAATGGCTACATTAGAAAGGTGGCTTGTGTGAGTACTAGCTGATAAATAAAACAATCATACTTGCCTCTAAAGGGGTGGCAACGACACCCACCTAATTAACCGAGGGTACCAGTCTGGTTGAAGTTCTGTTTGGTCATAGATGTACTTCCAGGTGAACAATCATTTGACTAAACTGCACTGACGAAGAAACAACAGGCTCAGCGTTTCGGTCCATCGTTCTAGTCATCCATAAACTGTGTAGTTCTATTAATAATTAAAAAAAACATATCATAGGGCACACCATCATCGTCAGGCACAAACATCGAGTGGTATGCAGATTCAAATCAAAGTTTTATATGCAGGTTCTTGTAAGGATTTCGAACGGTATTCCGAGGCGGAACCTCAGTGTACCCAAACAAGGACAAAGCCGTTCGTCCCAAGAAAACACACAATACATTTAATGCACACTGGACGGAAGAACAGTTAATAAACACCTAATTAAATCTAAGCAGGGAAACAATAAAACACACATTATCCTAAAAAAAAAAAACTATGGGGGCACCTAAGCAGCTCTTGTGATGCGTAAATGCGGGAGCACTACTTGTCGCTGAGTGTGTCGCTGAGTTATGTGGCTGACGCGGAGGTGGCACGCTGACTCGGTGCTGCAGCTCGCCGTGCTCGCTCCGCAACCGCTCGCTCTGCATCTCGCGTTGTCGGGGACTTCGGGGGGTCCACGTTGTTTCGCTGCAGCAACTCGCTTCGCACGTTTAGCTGCGTTGCAATGGTCTCGTACTTCGTCGACAGTGAACTGGCGCCTCACCTGACGATGTAGACGCGAGCGATTCAACTTCGGACGATGAAGACTGCACAGCGTCGACAGTGGCGCCACTAAAACTTCTCAAAGTAGCGCCAACCACTTCCCTCCTCCTGCGTTCCACTCCGGCGCTCAGCGCGGCCTCGACAGTGATGCCTGAAATAGGGGTGTAAACTCAGGAAGTCCCAATAAATAAGACCATGTTAGCGCCTCAGAAAAAGTACCTACATCCGCTTTCACTTGACACATCGATGCATCAGTCGCTATTACATTATGGATTTTCACTTGCGCTAAATGATCTTTTAACAGCGCGTTTAAATATCTAGTGGGCTGCCTTCAACCACGCGCATCGCTTTTTTTTCTCCTGTGGCCCTTGTGTCTTTCTCGGATTGGTTATCTTCGGAACTCAGCGTTTTGCAATTATTAGTTCTTTCGAGACCCGTGGATTTTCAATGTTGATTCACTTTTCCTTGATATTTTTTTTTTTTACTTGTGCCGCGTGTGCTCGTGCTTGCCACTCTTGGACGTCGTTGACTTTTGTCAAGCAGTGGACTCACGTCCACGCGCACATTCTTTGTTGTTATCTTTTCGTCTCACTATCCATGGCACTTGATTTACGCGCACTACACTCATCACAGCCACGAAAGATGAACGGAGAGCAGACATAGTTCGGAGTGTTTATGCACTGTCGCGTAATGAAGCTCGGCTAGCGACAAACGGAGCAAGCGATTCCGGCGATTCCTCCTCCATGATACTGTGGTACCTAGGTAAAGGCAGATTCCGAGAAGCGAAAGTCCCCAGATGTCTCTCTCGCAACTCACGCATGCGCGCGACGCTGGACAAAATACGAAAAAGAAGGTCTCGAGTTCACGGGGCCGTGTCAGCCTTGAGAGCAGCAGCGTGACGAAATGTGGAGAAAGTGACGTCGATGTCACAAGCGAGCTTTCTCCCCGTCAGTTTCAATTTCAGCTAGCCTGCTGCGGAGGTGAAGTAATTGTTTGCCTCGGCTCCCTCAAGAACTTATTTCATCTTCCGGTTAAACAATGTCAAGGACGGGCTTCCAAATGCGTGAATGCAGTATCCATCTAAAATCCATAATCAGAACCCTTATTAAGCAACTCTGTTAATTTTTGTACCTAAAGGCGGAAACTGATATTTATATAGAGGCTACCAAATCGGATACTCAAAAGGTAAACGTATAGTTACCGTAATTTATATTTCACACACTCTAAAATTTTTGCACATCGACAAAAAATACAAGAAAATTGTGTAGAAAACCAAAGCCGACGATTGTCAATGGAAGCGAATAGCCAAACGCCTCTAGAAAGCTGTTCACTTTATTACAGTAAGGATGCGTTGGACGCAGTGAAAACATTTAGGCAGCGTTTCTTGTTTCATCACGTAATTCTGTAGAGAATTAACAGAGCCGTTAACCGGCACATATGTACGTGTTAGGTGGACAACACGAGCGTCTCAAAGAAGTTTACTGGGAACTTCGCTCGCGTTCGCAGACGAACGCGCCTTACAACTCGGTTGCGCGAGATCACACGCCCTTTTCATCGGCGGTGAACGTCCAACCGACGACTACGAGAAGAAAGGGCAAAATAGCTAAAGAAAGCTGTTCGCTTGAGAACCGTCACGTCCGGCTGTGGGAGGAACAGTGCGTGATGAACGAACGAACACAATGGGCCAACTTCCTGACACATAACAACATGTTTGCAGTTTAAACGTTCCAAAATTGCTCAATTTATCGATGGAATCATGACTTATTTAAGGAAATATTGATTGATTGGACAATTAAAGTTGGTAAACGCCCAAAAGCAACGCATGCGCAATGAGAGACACCAAAGCGGTAACTTTCACCAGCTGCACGTTCTTAACGTGTAGTAGTGGGCGGTTTTGGTTTTTAATTAGCCCTATTTTAAAACGGCCGCCGCGGCTGGGAAATCAATCGGCGGCCTCGTACACAGCCCCTTAACGCCGTATACAATGTGCTACCTCAATCGAACTATAAGCTCTTCTTTGCCTTTTCTTTGTTTTTTAAACGGGGTTCCTTCTGCAGCTCTGCAGGCTGAATTTTAGCTCACGTAACATGCGACAACCGTAATGAAACCTGACGCTTGCGCTGCGTCAGAAAAAAAAAAAAAGAAATCAGTGGTGGTACGACGCAGAATATTCGCTGGCTTGCGCAGCACGGAGCTAAGACAAGGCGGACGCCGTTGCGTGTGGCTAGAAAGCGCAAACACAATTTAATATCGACGCCGTGGACCGAGTAGCAGTTTTTGGCATTACTTAATATCCAGGCAACTTTGCAGGGGCTAATAATATTGTCTCTATACTTTTTCATCGTGATGGTTCCCTGCGAAGCGGCAGCCGTAAAAAACCAAGCGCCCCCACACGTATAGATCGGCTGCTTGCAGCATGCAGTGATTATTTCGAATGAAAGTGATGAATATTATGATGGCGTCATCGTTCAAAAGAATGAAAGGGAGGCGGGATTAGGACCCACGCATTCCACACGGGAGCTGGAAGCTGTACCGCTGCACTAAAGACAAAATCAAAATAGCGTCTCCTTATAGCAAAGAATTTGTCACGCTGTTGGACGCATTCAGTAATCTTGGTAGCAGCGTGCGCAATTTAGGCTTGCTTGATTTTAGACGAATTATGTGCAGAACTTGCTCTTATGACATAGCCAGAACGTTCGGTCGCTGCTAAACATTCTCTTTGCAAAACATCAAGGACCAAGTACGCCATCATGAATAGCGTGCATGCCTGCTTCGAGACTCAACTGCATGGTCTGCGATTGCGGTTAGCTGGGTAGCGTTCGCGCTAAATACGGCCGCGTCTCTTCTTTGCACTTAGGAGAAAGCACGATGTCTGATTCGCTTGAAGCTCTAGCTGCTGGAGTACGCCCGCCATCGGCACGTTCTTTCTCCTTTATTTCTGACACTACATTCAAATATATGTGAGATATATATCTGGTGAGGCCACACCTCCTAGAAAAAAAATGGACGCTGCTCGACACCCGTAATTAGGCGGTAACCATCACTTTTTGTTCGTGTCATCGTCCATCTTACAAACAAACGTACCGGAATCCAGAGCATGACTGTTGGAGAAATTATGCACGTGTATTGGCGCATGTTCGTCGCCGCGTGTTGGACTCTTCCAGCGGCGGCATTTGCCCGAAGAAAATATCTGACCAGGGCAGATCAGCTGCCGGCGTCTCTGGCAATCGCCGCTGGACGATGGTCGTCGATTGAACACGCATAAATATTTCGCTCCATGTACTCCAAGAAGGAAGGAGGAAAGAAGCAGAAATGGACGGAAAGACAGGGAGACTAGCCGCTTCTCAGACCGGCTGGCTACCATGTACTCCAAGCTTAAAAGAAAGGCTGCGGGGTGCCGAGTCGGAATAGCTTCTGTCTCGAGCTTTTTTGTGTGTTTTTTATTTGTACTCAGAAAAAAAAGTTGACCATATATTGCCGAAAGCAAGGTCAGCATAAGGTAACAACTCTACTCAACTTCGTCAGCGGTCTGAGCCGAGCACCGCCTGCTTATAGTGGCTGCGGCCGACCGGTCTTGAACGGTTGATGCTAATAAAGGAATGGAATTCCCCCATAGAGAGGGAATCCCTATATTATACCGACCCAGATCACCGATGACAGTAGATAATCTGAGGATACTCCAGCAAATTTTCTATCGCACTCAAAAGAAAAAAAATTAAGCGAGCTGATGTTTATTCGTGGTTACGGGCAGCGCCAACAATAAGGACAAATAAAGAAACCTCACAGGACGAGTGCTGCACTTCAACTACTTTTTACTCACGCAGAACGCTTGTTTATATACGAACAAAAAATATAGGCAAGCCCAGCTATCACACGACAAGAAGACTACAGAAAAAAAAAGAAAAGGTAAAACAATCTGCGAGGATAACACACACTTTAAAAGATGAAGAAACACATAGATGCGGACACCAGGTACATCAGATCACGGCACATTAGTTCCAAATCACTTCTTGTCAAGAACTACGCGCATGCCTATCCCTTTTCCAACAAGGTTACTTCGCTATTTAAAAGTATTACCAATGTTTGGCTGACGCAACGCGATCGCTCTTTTTTTTTAATGCTGTACGCTTCTACTAGTTTGCGTGTACTCTGATTTCCATGCTGGAAGAGCACAAGGAATTTTATTGTGCACAGTATTAGAAAAGTGGGGTCTTAAATTTGAGCTGTTGCTTCCTTTAGTACATTCGCAACACATCGGGCACATGTTTGTTTTGACCACAAAGAAGGGAGAGAGAAGCATGGAAAGGCAGAGAGGTTAATCAGACGCATGTCCGGTTTACTATCCTGCACTGGGGTAATATAATAATGGGGCGAAAAGAGAGATACCAGGATACCACTAGTTGCACGCACACTTGAAGGTGCGCACCAATTGAGTCTATATAAACGGTCGCGGACACCTGTCGACTTCAAGTAGTGTAGCAGCACCTTCGTTGTTTTCTGCGCCAGTGACGCGCATGGCCATTGTCCAAGGATCGTCGCTACTGAAAAGTGTCGTGAGTCAAGCAGCTTTAATGCTGCCCGGAGAGGCCAGCGTTGGACGTCATAACTCGAACAAAAACGCTGGACTTGTTGAGTGAACTACTGAAAACGTCCTAGGTTTCGGTCCCGCAGGAGTCGCACATTGGTGTGTCGCACGTTGCAATGCGGAACGAGTAAGTTTTTGTAAATGCCATCCCAATCGAGAGGCGGCATAACAATGTTTCATCGGAGCGGGGAGTTCGAGACGGTAGTTGCAGCTTTAGAGAAGGATTCCAGTTTATGTAGGCTATACTTCGATGAACTAGAAGACGACCAATAAGTGCATGTGACAGTTTAAGCCAGGAGATAAAGCTTTCTTGCGGCATTTGTTCTTGTTAGGGGAATCGGAACCACTCGCGTTCCAAACCACCAAATTGAGGTCTTCGTTTCCACACTTTTCGCTAATTACGTCGTTTTCTCAACTTTTTTCTGTTGTCACGATAACGCTACAGTGCGCGCAAATTACACCACAAAGAAGGTGATTTCGGTGTGCAATTGTGTTGCACACGACGATAGGCTGAACATTACGGCCACAATCAAGTGAACTTTCTCGGCCCCGTGAGAGCAAAGCACTCTTGTTTCGACGATCCGGAGAACCATTCACCGGCGAGCCTCATGAATCCGCGTTAGGAAAAACCACAATGATCATATTAATATTCCTGCGCTTAGCAACTCCACCGCAATGTACCCCTTTATATGACTTAGCAACCCTCATCATATACAACCGAACAAATGTTTATAAGCAATCCTCAAGATTGGGGTTTAGTAGAACACCGTTCTAGGGAGAAAAAGATGGTTGGTTGGTTATCTGGGGTTTAATAGCGCAAAAGCTACTCGGGCAGTGCTGCGCCAGTCACAAGTCTGCAACGCAACGCAATGTCAAATCACGTAAACCTGCCGTGCATTATAGTGGATGTAAATAGCCAGTAGTCTCTAAAAAGTCAAACAAGTTAGTTTATGTCATTAGCGGATCATCTGCCAGTAATAGGGCAAGGTGTAAAGGCATATGTAAATTATATAGGTTTTGTAAAAGCTTCCGTCTCTGTGTTTCAAAGTGTGGACATGTCATAAGGGTATGTATTACTGTAAGAGGTTCATTCCATTTTTCGCATGTCTGCGGGTTTTCTTTTCGGGGGATAAAATTATGTGTTAGATGTGTGTGTCCAATCCGAAGTCGACACAGGATCACCTCAGAACCGTTGCTGGTGAGTGCACGACTTCCACTCGCCAATTACGTGTTTAGTAAGGTGAAGCTTGTTGCTTTACAATTGTCCCATTCTTGTTGTCATTTTGTCATCAAGGCCTTCCTAATCGCAGTGATACTATCCTTATATGGAAGCGTTGTGTTTGTTGTGTATTCATGCGCTGCCATTGATGCACATCTATCTGCTACTTCATTACCCGGTACCAACATGGCTTGGTACCCATGAAAACCTAATTGATCTTCCGTATTTGTTTGATGTTGCCATGTTTAAAATATTCCCTAACAGGGGTTCACATTCGAATTTCACGTTTAGAGCCTTCAGTGTGCTTAATGAACCAGTGTATATTAGTGTGTTTTCGTGTTTGTCAGCGATGATCTTTTTAACTAAGTCCATATTGCGTAGACTTCGGCTGTGTAGACAGAGACATGTTGTGGTAATCGAATACTTATTTCCCAATGTTCCGTTACGGCCCCCACACCCACGTGTTCTTTTGTTTTAGAGCCATCAGTGTAAAATTCCATGTAATCTTGATATTTTTCCTGAATAGCGCGGAATTCTTGTATAATATGTTCGTGTGGGGTGTCTTTCTTCTTTAAATGTGTCACTGTCCAGTCACATAACGGTGCAAAATCGTACCACGGGAGCAAGCGCTGTAGCTTTCTGGCAACCTGGAGGACTTCGCGAGTAATGTCATAATTTCGAATATATTCTTCATATCGCAGGACAAGCGGCTTAATCATGTTCGGTTTGTTTGTATAACGTAAGCGTGAGTTTGACTGTGTGACATTGTTGAAGCATATGTGTTGTGGCGCGGACTGAATTCAGTGTACGTAAGAAAAGGTTAGTAGCACTCTGCGCTGCTGTAAAGGAGGTTCATTACAGTCAACATATAAACTCTGGACAGGCGATGTTCTGTAAGCGCCACTTGCCAGTCGTAGCCCAAGATTATGAACTGGATCAAGTCGTCGGATGTAAGATTGTCTGGCTGAACCATACAGGATGCTACCATAGTCTAATATGCTACGCACCAAAGTACAGTAGATGCGTAGCAGGCATTTACGGTCAGAGCCCCAGCGCTTCTGGGGCAGAACTTTGAGGATGTTAAGTGCATTGTTCGCTTTGATTTTAAGGCTATTTATGTGCGCGAGAAAGTTTCATATTTTATCAAACAGAACACCCAGAAACTTGTATTCCTGTTTTACAGGTAGTGTGGCTTCCTGTAGCTTAAGGATGGGATCTGGTTGTAGGCCTCTTTTTTGTATAAAGACAACAGTAATGATTTTTTCACTTAAGAAGCGAAAACCGTTTTCAGATGCCCACTGCGTTAGTTTGTTTAATGTAATTTGAATTCACCCTTCGCATATTTCCAGGTTCGATGCACGACACGCAATTTGTAGAAAAAGAAGTGCAGGCCTTAATGGGCGGTAAGGAGCGCTGCGAGCTCTGCTCACGTCGATGATGTCGCTGTTTTCTTTTTTTTTTTAACCTTTGCCTCTCTGTTCTCTTTCTAACCCCTATCCTCCAACCCCAGTGTAGGGTGGCAAACCAGAGACTAATACCTGGCTGACCTCCCTGCATTTCCTCTTTATCTCTCTCTCTCTCTCTGTCTCCATCCCCCTCTCTCAATGTTTGTTCGCAAAAATGGTTAATGCTGTAAAGCGCTGGAACGTCAGAACATTACATCGGTTTTGATGCGACATGGTTGTGCAGTACAGAACACACTCTTAAAAGAAAGGTCGTCATATTCACTAACGAAATACTAACACGTTACTTGTCCCAAAAAGCGCTGCCTTCTTAGTAAGTGCAGGTAGTAAAATGATTGTTAGGACTTTTCACTACCTGCTGAAACTAGAAAGAAAGCACTAACTTGGTACTAAATGCTACCTCGGTGTTGCAGTTACTAACGCAATTGAAATATAATTACCAACGTTACAATGGTGCCTATTCGATTTATAAGTGCTGCTCGCATTGTCACATGAAGTCGATGGTGTTGTAAAAGAATAAGAAAAGTAAAATAATAAATATATATCAGAAAAGAAAACCGCGTCCTTTCGCTTTATATTAAGGCACCAGTTAAGGGTATACATACGTAGTGTTTACCCTGCAGGTATATGAGGCGTACTGATTCCAGGTAAAATTGTATTACATATCTGCAACAAACATCGATACGCCAGAACAACTTCACGAGTAGTTACAGCCCTAGCTTGAGGGAGCACATGTGTCACCGGTGAGCACCTATGTATTTGGTTAAATAATCAGGGCGTTGTGTACAAATTTAGAAAGCCTGCTGGCTGCATATATGTGTGCTACGACGTCGCACATAACTGTTAGTCCAACATAATTAACGACACTACAGGTTATCTCCATTTGGCATAAGACTCACAATCACGTCATAATAGGCCACGGCCAGACGAGGTAGTAGTGGCTTAGTAGTTACTTAGTAAAAACTACTAAAAAGCCTTTCTGGCAAGTAAAGGCAGCACTTACTAGCTTTACTAGCCGCTGGCTAGTACAGAACGAGTGAGAAAGTAGCAAAATACATAGTAATGTAGTAAACGCGTGCATTTACTAGCTATTTACTAACTTTATTTTTAAGAGTGTACGTTGAAATACATGGCAGCGATTGATTATCGGTCCTCTTACATCTTGCAGTGGTTGTTCGGTCTGGCGCTCAACTGGAGGCGCACCCAGTGCTGGTGGCCGCCCAGCCGCCCGGCGAACTGGTGGCGCTACCCGAAAACAGCAAGCGCTGCGGCCTGAACGGAAGCTTCGTGGTGCTCCATCCGGCACGCGATGAGCCGCTGCTGCAATGGAGGCCTCAGAGCGGCTCCAGGGACGGTCGCAACGAGTCGACTCTACTGACGTAAGCGGCTGGTTCGAGTCTCATATCCACGCCCGTACTTATTTGCCGCATGTTCCGGCGCGTGCTAAACCAGCAACGCTAATCTAAGCTGCCTGCATGTATTCAGAAAGAAGCCGCGGCCATGCAGATACGAAGAGGGAAAAAGAGAGGGAGGAAGGCCGGGAAGCCTAACCAGGTTTCGGGTTTGCTGTCCTGCCCGTATGCGGGAAAAAAGAGGCTCTTAAAAAATACGGGAGGAGGGAGCGAAACACGCACGCGCGCGCATCACGAAGTCCGGTGGATGTCAATACGCGCAATAATGCTTTCATGGCCAGCCGTTCAACTTGTTGAGCACAGCAGCGGGTGACCGTCTCTGCACACAATATGTGAGCACATGCACAAAATGTGACCTGCAGTTTCCCATTCACCGCAGCAGTCGCGTTCATCCAACGATGTAGACTCAAGAAGGCTGCCGCCAATGTAGTTTATAAAAAAAGCAAAAGAAAAAGAAAGGTTGTCGTCGTACCTTTCGCTTTTTTGTTGTTGTTATTGAAACATTCACGCAGCAGTTCGTACAACGACGCGCATTTTGCTTGTCGCGTGTTCCCTAATCTCCTTTGCGATAAAAAGGCGTCCTTTAAGCACCGAGTTTTCCCTTTGACAACATGGAAAAAAGAAAGGTTGTCGGACGAAAATTCGGAGAAAATATGGAACGGAGCACGTATGTACAGGACGTCAGTGTTTGTCAGTGTTTTGAGGCGTATCTATTAACGGACAATTTATACCATACAGCAGAAGTCACAGGTTCTTGGGATTCGTAATTGACAGAGACCTGTCTTGGACTCCGCACGTCAATTACGTGAAAAAGCGGCTGACTGCTATCTGTCACCTGTTCAGGTTCCTTGCAGGAAAAAGTTGGGGAGTATCTATACACGCTATTGTTGGAATCGCACCGCTGGCACGAGTTGTTGGGGTCTCGGTGCTGACGCCCGTTATTGCCAATGGGTCGCAAGCCCCAAGGGTAGCGTTGGCCTGGCGGCCTGGGGCACTGGAAGCATCCGAAGGTCCCGGCAAAGCATGAGAAGACTGGTAACAGAACAACTTGTTTATTCTAACATAGCAAAAGAGCGGCCGGTCAGGTCGACCGGAGTGGAGAGACGGGAGAGCACGTAACTCAACAGTACAAATCGGAGCCTCTCCTGTCGTCCGGGGGCAGCTGCTCTTATACCCTCGGCGTCGCGGTCCAAAAGGGAAGGAGGGAAGGTCACGGGATGAAGGTCACGGGACGGCGCAGCAGGGGCCCACGACGGCGCGAGCGGTTGAGCCGAGAGACCTCCAGGCCCCTCATTCGGGGAACTCCGCTCCCCGGCTGCCGCGCTTTGACAAGCGAGGGCACACACACACACACGCACACACGAAGACACGTGGCACTGAAACACGCCTGGACACGCTTGGCGGGTAGGCGTTGCGGCGTCGTTGAACGGGCCAAAATGTCCGCCGCTTTGAA
Source organism: Dermacentor andersoni (assembly GCF_023375885.2). NCBI lineage: Eukaryota > Metazoa > Arthropoda > Arachnida > Ixodida > Ixodidae > Dermacentor > Dermacentor andersoni. Next base: position 157,070,951 of record NC_092814.1, read on the forward strand.
CAAAGCCCCGGCGTCCGTTGCATCCGCGCCGGCATTACCGCGCGTTGTAGGCGAAACGTAACAGACCGCCCCGCCGGGGGAAGGAGATCCCGATGGTCAGGGGACTGCATCCGCTGTCCGGAGGGATGTCGCTCGATGATGCCCATAACCGAAGTCGGGCGTCCTTTGGCGTTTCTTGAGCGCAGTGCACAGAGAAGGCCTCGTTCTCACGTTCAGGTGCACACAGGACACTGCAAAGTGACTTCGGGAGAGTTGACATTTTGTTCTCGTTTCCGGCAAGCGTTAGAACTACGCCGAAAGTCAACCGCTCAGTCAGCAAGCACGGCACAACCCTCACTAAGCCCTGCCAGGCTCTTTCCCCTTTTATACTGCTGCCTAGTTCCTTACAGTAGTTTAGCAGCACTCAGAACGCGTCCACAAATCGGAAAATTGCACTAGAAAGCACATCATCACTTTGAAACACTATACAAAAGCAATAAGTTAAAAATCCTGCCTCAGGAAGAAAAACATCAGTAACAAGCAATTTTGAGGCTGATTCTCACGTTAGGGGCTTCGACTTAAGCCATCGGCGTTACCGTTGAGACTCCCCTTTTTGTAACGCACCTCAAAGGAATATTGTTGCAAAGCGAGGCTCCAGCGCAGGAGGCGGCCATTTTTGGGAGAGATGGTCTGCAGCCATTGGAGAGGGCAGTGATCCGTTTCAATGATAAACCTCGAGCCGGCTAGGTAACATGACAATTTCTGAACGGCCCACACGATACACGCACACTCTTTCTCGGTGGCGCTATACGCCTGCTCACGACTGGTCAGCTTACGACTAGCATACAGGACGGGGTGTCCTACTTCTCCATTTTCCCGTTGGCACAGTACAACGCCCATGCCTCGCTCACTAGCATCACACTGAACAACGAACCCTTTTGTGTAGTCGGGCGATCGTAGCACAGGCTGGCTTGTTAGGGCGCTCTTTAGGGCGCTAAAAGCTCTTTCCTTCGTCTCATCCCAGACGACTGTTTGCGGCTCTGTCTTTCTTAGAGCATCCGTCAAGGGAGCCGCGATATCAGAGTACCTGGGGATGTACCTCTGATAGTAGCCGGCGACACCTAAGAACGACCGAATATCGGTCTTCGTGCGCGGTTGCGGGAAGTCTCGCACAGCGGCCACTTTTATTTCAGAGGGGCGGCGACGACCCCGACCAATCACGTGTCCGAGGTAGACAACCTCGGCCTGTGCTAACTGGCACTTGGGAGCCTTGACTGTCAAGCCCGCATCGCGCAGGCGGGTTAGCACTGCCCGCAAGTGCGCCATATGTTCAGGCCAGGATGCGGAGAATATCGCTACGTCGTCTAGATACGGTAAAGCGAATTCTTGCTGTCCCCGCAACACTTTATCCATGAGGCTTGAAAAGCAGTATGGCGCGTTCTTCAAACCAAAACTCAAAACTTTAGGACGGAATGTCCCCATTGGTGAAATGAACGCCGCATACCTACTAGCCTCTTCTGTAAGTGGAACCTGCCAATAACCCCTGACAAGATCTAGGGTGGAAATAAACTGAGCGCTACTCACTCTCTCAAGGCGCTCCTCGATGTTAGGGATCGGATAAATTTGATCCTTAGTGATGGAATTAAGCCTGCGGTAGTCGACGCAAGGACGAGGTTCCTTGCCCGGTACCTCAACTAAAATCAAAGGGGAGGTATAATCACTCTCACCCGCTTCAATAACACCGAGCTGTAGCATTTTCTTTACCTCAGCCTCCATAATATCGCTCTGGCGGGGTGACACCCGGTACGCCTTGGATCGTACTGGCTCTGGGGAGGTAAGTTCTATGTCATGAGTAAGGACAGAAGTCCTACCAGGCCTCTCAGAGAACAGACCTTGAAACTCTTGTAAGAGCTGGTGTAGTTCTGTTTTCTGCTCAGGCGACAGCGATGCTTTCCTTATTAAGTCACTAATGACTTGATCGGTGTCTTTCCTGTTCGTCACTGAGCCTAGTCCCGGAAGCTCGACCGGAAGCTCTTCGGGCACGTTTACCATCATGCACACCACTGCTTCCCGTTGCTTATAGGGTTTGAGCAGATTACAGTGGTAAACTTGCTGTGCTTTCCGCTTTCCTGGCAGACTCACCACGTAGTTAACGTCCGACAGTTTTTGAACAATCCGTGCTGGGCCCTCCCACTGCACGTCGAGTTTGTTCTTTAGCGATGTGCGCAATATCATGACCTCATCGCCCACCTCAAAACGACGGGCCCTGGCTGTCCGATCATAATAAACCTTGGCCCTCTGCTGGGCCTCTGCCATTGCTTCACCTGACAACTCCTGTGCCCTTCTTAAGCGTTCGAGGAGCTTAAGCACGTACTCTACCACGACTGGGTCGTCGCCCCTGCCTTCCCATGACTCTCGAAGCATGCGAAGCGGAGATCGCAGCGAGCGACCGTACACCAGCTCAGCTGGCGAAAACCCCGTAGCCGCATGCGGCGCGGTCCTTAATGCAAACATCACTCCAGGCAGACACAGCTGCCAGTCAGTTTGATGTTCAAAACACAATGCTCTCAACACGCGCTTCATGACGGAGTGGAGCTTCTCAACGGAATTCGACTGGGGGTGGTGCACTGAGCTGTGTAACAGCCTTACCCCGCACCTTTCGAGAAAGGCTGTCGTCAAAGCGCTAGTAAACACTGTACCCTGATCTGACTGGATTTCTGCAGGAAAACCAACTCGCGCAAATATGGACAGTAGTGCATTGACTATCTCAACTGAGCTGAGTTCTTTAAGCGGCACTGCTTCAGGGAACTTTGTCGCTGGGCAGATCACAGTCAAAATGTGTCGGTACCCCGTGGCTGTTACCGGCAGAGGTCCCACTGTATCAATAACGAGCCGTCTAAAAGGCTCCGTAATGATAGGTACCAACTTCAACGGCGCCCTCGATTTGTCCCCTGGCTTGCCCACCCGCTGACAGGTGTCGCATGTCTTCACAAAGTGGTCTGCGTCCCGAAAACACCCTGGCCAATAGTACTCCTGCAAGAGACGGTCCTTAGTTTTCTTAACTCCTAGGTGTCCGGACCACGAACCCCCATGCGACAAGCGCAACAGATCCTGACGATAGCATTGAGGCACGATCAGCTGATCGAACTCCACTCCTCTGCGGTCTAGATACTTCCGGTACAGGACCCCACCTCTTTCCACAAAGCGAGCATTTTTCTTGGCGATACCTTCCTTGATAATGCAGCGTATGTTTTCTAGGCTGCCATCCTTCTTTTGCTCGGCTATCAAAGCCGAGCGGCTGACTTTTAGCAACCTGTTAAGTCCGTCTGACGTAGGCGCGATGAGCAAATCTGGAGACAGCTCTTCTAACTTTCCCGTGTCGGGAATTTCCTCTCCAGTATCTGCTGCCTTTAACGCTACAGGCTCAATTTTATTCTGTTCGGGCGTGCTCTGAATACCAGCTTGCTGCGCCTCTGACCCTTTCTCATCGTTCAACAACGTCGGCCCCGCAACTACCGCCTTTGCAGCGAGCTCCCGAACCTTCGATCTGGTTAAGGCCTGAACGCTAGCCTCACCAAACAAAAGCCCCTTCTCGCGCAGGAGGTGATCGGACCTGTTCGAAAATAGGTACGGGTACTGGGGGGGCAGCATAGATGACACTGCGGCCTCCGTCTCAAGTGCTCCGAAAGGTCCTTCAATAAGCACTTTTGCTACCGGCAGACACACGCTATGAGCTTCCACTGCTTGCTTGATCCATGCGCACTCGCCCGTGAACATATCGGGTTCTACGTAAGAGGGGTGAACTACATCCATTGTAGCTGCGGTATCGCGAAGCACTCGGCACTCTTTCCCGTTCACGAGGAGGTCTCGCATGTAAGGCTCGAGAAGCTTGATGTTCTCGTCAGTGCTGCCTAATGAAAAAAACACGACTTTTGATTTTGTTTCTGGGCACTGCGCCGAAAAGTGACCCGGCTTCTGGCACGTATAACACAGGCGCGCTTGCCTCGCCTCGAACCGCTTTCTGCGTTCGGCTTCGGCTGCCGCCGTCTCCTTACGTTCGGTCGGACTGCTTTCACTCGCATCCGAACTACGTGTGTCCCCCTTTGCTCTCAAGGGCGTGAACTTTGGCCTCTCAAACTTGGAGCCAAATTCACCCTTTTGACCGTCCTTAGCTCCACGAGCCCGACGCGTCACAAACTCCTCGGCTAACTCAGCGGCTCTAGCCACCGTACTAACGTCTGGCCTATCCAAGACCCAATACCGCACGTTCTCAGGTAACCGACTATAAAACTGTTCTAGCCCGAAACACTGCAGAACTTTCTCGTGGTCACCAAACGCTTTCTCTTCTTTGAGCCACTCCTGCATGTTTGACATAAGCCTGTAGGCAAACTCTGTATACGACTCACTTCAGCCTTTCTCATTTTCCCGAAACTTCCGACGGAACGCCTCCGCTGACAGCCGGTACTTTTTTAGCAGACTCGATTTCACTTTGTCGAAATCCTCTGCCTCCTCTCTCTCCAAACGAGCGACTACGTCGGCCGCCTCGCCGGGTAGCAAAGTGAGCAAGCGCTGTGGCCACGTTTCCCGAGAGAACCCCTGCTTCTCGCACGTTCGCTCAAAGTTAACCAGGAACAAACCAATGTCCTCTCCAAGCTTAAACGGCCGCATCAGGTCAGTCATTTTGAACAATACTCGTTCTCCTGCACCGTGTGCCTGACTTCCATTACGAGCGCGTTCCATCTCTATCTCGAGACGCTTCAATTCCAAAGCGTGTTCGCGCTCTTCTTTTTCTTTCTGCTCTATAAGTTCGCGCTCATGTCTTTTTGCCCGCTCCTCAATGGTCTCAAGGCAATCCGACAGCTCGTCATCTTCAGCTTCTAACTCAAGAATAGCCCTTAGCAGTTCTGGTTTTCTGAGTTTGTCTGAGACATCCAGACCCAACTCTTTTGCAAGCTCCAGTAATATCGGTTTGCGCAACGACTTCAAATCCATGGCTGCTCTGAATGCTGCTTTCTCTACTGCCTACTATTGTCTTGCCGCAAACTAACCCGGTAGCAACGACAACCACAATTACCAGCTCTGTTTCTAACACTAACAAAAGCCTGGCAAAACTCAGAAGAAGAAAGTCCCGCACTCACCAAACCTCGCAGCCAAGAATTCAGCGCAGTCGTTCCGCTGCAGGCAACCAGTCATCACACAGGGCTCGTTGCGCTGCTCCCGGATGGTCGTTGAGCTGCTCAGCATACAGTCAACCGCATCTCTTCGCTGCTGGCCTCCGTTGTCGCGATCTCACCGCTGGCAACCAGATGTTGTAATCGCACCGCTGGCACGAGTTGTTGGGGTCTCGGTGCTGACGCCCGTTATTGCCAATGGGTCGCAAGCCCCAAGGGTAGCGTTGGCCTGGCGGCCTGGGGCACTGGAAGCATCCGAAGGTCCCGGCAAAGCATGAGAAGACTGGTAACAGAACAACTTGTTTATTCTAACATAGCAAAAGAGCGGCCGGTCAGGTCGACCGGAGTGGAGAGACGGGAGAGCACGTAACTCAACAGTACAAATCGGAGCCTCTCCTGTCGTCCGGGGGCAGCTGCTCTTATACCCTCGGCGTCGCGGTCCAAAAGGGAAGGAGGGAAGGTCACGGGATGAAGGTCACGGGACGGCGCAGCAGGGGCCCACGACGGCGCGAGCGGTTGAGCCGAGAGACCTCCAGGCCCCTCATTCGGGGAACTCCGCTCCCCGGCTGCCGCGCTTTGACAAGCGAGGGCACACACAAACACACGCACACACGAAGACACGTGGCACTGAAACACGCCTGGACACGCTTGGCGGGTAGGCGTTGCGGCGTCGTTGAACGGGCCAAAATGTCCGCCGCTTTGAACAAAGCCCCGGCGTCCGTTGCATCCGCGCCGGCATTACCGCGCGTTGTAGGCGAAACGTAACACTATGTTACAGTTGTACATGGCGTTGTTCGTTGGATTCCTGCGATACAGCCTGCCTACAATATCCAACACCTGCAAGACTAACCTGCGTACGATTCAGAGTATTCAAGCCCAAGCCCTTAAGATATGTCTTGGCTTACCACGCAGTGCATCAACGGCTGAAACCATTGCCCTTGCGCAGGATTACCCAATCACGACGCACATTACCGTTGAGACAATGCGTATGCATCTCAGGAATTATGCTAGGACCCCTTCCCACCACTTGGCGAGCCTCACTGCTGCAAGGCCCCGCTCGACATTTAGCAGTATTGTCAGTGCACATCGTGCGTCGCTTGCTTCAGGGTATGCACCTGCGGCCAAGCCAGCGTTTCCTCCGTGGTGTTTGAGCCGTCCACAAGTACATATAATGATTCCAGGACTGCAGAAGAAGACAGATCTACCGGCCCCTGCTCTAAAACAGCTGAGCTTACTTCTTCTGCATGAAAAGTACAGCAACCACGTGCACATCTATACCCATGGATCGACTACGTCGTGCAGTTCTGGTGGTGCCGTGGTTATACCAACGCGAGGAATGACACTGCGGTTCAAGACATCGCATGTCACGACCTCAACGGCGGCAGAACTAACGGCCCGGCGTCGAGCACTGGAATTCATTGATTCTGAAAGACCTCGAAAATGGGCTGTGTTCTGTGATTCAAAACCGGCATTACAGTGCACGCAGTCAGTTCTCCGACACGGATGTCATGACCATTTGACATACGAAGTCGTGAAACTTTGCCATGATGTCCAACAAAAAGGCCACGAGGTCGTTTTTCAATGGGTACCTGGCCACTGTGGAATTAGTGGCAATGATTCCGCCGATAACGCTGCTCGCACAGCACATCAAGAAGAGCACAGCGTTCCAATTCCGCTTTCGAGGACTGACGCTGCAAGGCAGCTTCGACACCTGGCACGCAGTTTCACAGTGACCGAGTGGAACTCGCCAAACTTACGACTTTCGCGACTGCATCGTCTAAACCCCTCCCTGCAACTCCGACCTCCACTCGGACTTCCTCGACGCGAAGCTACGCTTCTCTGTCGCCTCTGGTTAGGAGTTGCCTTCACAAAGGCATACTCTACATTAATTGGAGTGACTGACAGTGCAGCATGCGAGGTCTGTGGCACCGAAGAAAACATCGACCACCTGCTGTGCCACTGTCCAAGATATGCCCTAGAGAGACAAGAACTTGCCAAAGCTTTCCAAAAACTGGAAAATCGGCCGCTTTCTGTGCAGGTGCTGCTGGAACACCGCCCCCATCGCCCGTCAGCCCATAAAGCGGTGAAGGCGCTTTTGTGTTTCTTAATGACGACGGGTTTGTGCGACCATCTGTGACTATTAATGCAATTTCTGTAAAACCACACGCATCAGCGAACTTGCCGCAATTTCCTTCTTTCCTTCCCTCCCCTTTCCCATTCCCCCGGTGTAGGGTAGCCAACTGGACGTTATTCTGGTTAACCTCCCTGCCTTCTACTTTTCTCTTTCCTCCTCCTTGAGGCAGTTAACTACGTATGCGAATTTGTCGCTTCATTATGTCCCGTTACCCTTTTGGCAGTGTAGTATAATTGAGCTCGAGTCTGTGGCTTAATCAGGCCTCTCTTTAGAAGCAGTGCCCTTAAGGAGCTAGAACATTGCAGAAGGCTTTACAGACATCTGTAGTAACCAAGATATTTCCATGCTCCGCTTGCAGCAAAACTTCATGAACAGGTTTATTTCATGATATGCAGGTGAGCAAGAAGTTTTTCTGCGCCTGCTCCAACATATTTATGCTAAGAGCTAAGCCGGCAAAGAATTCAGGCCTAAAATGCCTGGACTCTTTTGTAAAGGCATTGCAGCAAAAGAAATAGAACTTGTTTTCACCGAATGAAGAATTTTCTCTCTCAGTCAAACCACTTTCTGCTTGATAGATGGCGGATTTCCGTTTCACTTGTCCTAGCCACCAGTGTCTTTTTGCCAGCTCTTTAACATCCCGGAAACACATTGAGTTTGTTGCAAGTTCTTTCTATCTTTCTTGTTCAAGTTTTTAAGGGAGATAAAAAGAAGAAACCACTTCGGGGGGGGGGGGGGGGGGGGGCTTAGTTCATTGCCAGTTCCACTGCACAGCCACGTTCTCGCGATGATCAAGCCAACAGACGTAGATTATGATCTATAACTGAACTATTTACGTGCTGGCGCGAAAGTGCACTGTCATGAGAAAAGTGATATAGTGTAGCCGACCGTTCCTGGTGCTTTTACATAGGCGTTGCGTTTTGCCTTTCATCGGCGAATATGTATTCATCCGGGGACGCCTGCAGGCTTTCTCTGTAGGCTAGCGGCCACCCGAGCCGCAGTGCATAGGCTTTCGCACGCTCTGGCCCCTGGTGGTCCGCGACAGGCGGCAGCCGACACGGGGGAAATTAAGGCCTGCATTATGAATGGCGCTAGAGACAAGGGGCCCTGAATATTTCACTGCGCGCTCACGTTCTTCCGCTCCTCGCCGTATCCACTGCCTCCACGCAGTCTATAACGAGAGAGAGAAGCGTGAGAGAAAAAAAGAACCAAAACGCACGTAGAATCTATTTGCCATGAGAGTCACCGAATGCGGCATGTGGGAGGCGCAGACAAAAGTCGGTATCGGCGCGAGACGAGAAGTACGCTTTTTCTTTTCACAGATCACATTAATATTGCCGCGAAATTTGTCGTCTGTGCAGCCGCGGTATAGCACGTAGTACACGGTGCCCTTTTCCTACCCTTTCCAATGAGTGCTCTTCCTGAGAGTGGGCCGCGTACTTGAAAGAAATGGGCGGAGTGATCGTACTGTAGGCGTGGTTGTGCAAAATGATCGAACGTACAATCGCATATGGGGAGCAAGCTCATTGCGTAGATTCACTCCAAAAAGACCGTCCTTTTGCTATATTGTCAAGTAGCCGATTGCCGTAGGCAAATTTCTCTCACATCCCAAACGATGCCAAAGTGAATTATGGGGGAAGTAACGCAGCGAGCCTTGTTACTGAAGCATGTAATTTGACACGTAGGAGACCGAGAAATCTAGTTGGAGTTATTCGTATGTCGCAATGAAGCCCCTGTTGTTGAACGCGAATGACATGGTAACGTATTGCCACGGAATAATTGTCACAACAAGCAAAATAGATAAGAAATGAACAAGTGTAGATCTCCAAGGCAATTACTATAAACCAGCTCTGTACACTGCATCCTGCAACGATGGTTTGTCTCCTAGAACGGTAGAATGGAGCCTGCCATTATTCCCAGCGCTGGAGAGCTGCTTCATAAGTTGCCCATCTGGACCGCGACTCTCGTATGCCAGCGCATCCAGGAACATCGAATGACCACCTGCCGGAAGAAGTCGCGTGCCAGCGTCTTAGTTGTGCTGTGTGGGTGCGCTCGGTCAGGTCAAAAATGTGTCGTGCACGCCAGAAATGGTAGTTGCTGATCCCAGATGCCGTGCACACGCAGCACTGACTCTGAGATTGGTTCATTCACTGTCCTTACAGCCATTTTGTGACACACGCTACGCCACCGATGGAGCTCGTGGACGGGTTTTCTACTGGAGCTTATGGTTCATTCTTCTCGTCCGCCGTAAATAACGTCTGTCCCAGTCTGCTTCTATGAGCCGACTCTCAATGTTCTGCACTTTCTCGTTCACCGCTGATTTTACCTTTTAATTTGTGCCAAGATTTAAGTTTATCCCATCGATCGAGTGCTCTGGAAGGATGTAAACCAAATTTAAAAGTAAGAAAGTTTAAGCCCAAGTTTTTGCATCTGTGAAGTGTGCTGAAATGTGCTAAATTTACGCTCTCTCATCGCAAGTTCGAAGAAACAGAACAATGCACGTGAAGGGCATCACGAGCGAAAAAGAAAGGGGGGGAGGGGTTGGAATTTTTTGGTGGGGAAGGAGGGAAGGGGGTGTGCAATAACGTCAGAAACAGCTCTGGATGGCGGCCAGTACAGTATGAGGCGTATCGGCGGTCGTACTAATACTGAAGACGGCGCGTGCGCGCGTGTGTAAGGCATATGTACCGAGTGCCGTGACAGTGACCCCGTTACAGTCCTAATATGCTTCGTTGCTCGACGAAGCTGACTAAAGGGAATCGGCCATTAGGGCAGCGCATATTGTACCTTTGCCCCACGCGCACTTCTCAACGCAGGACTCGAGAGCGGCAAGACGTCCCCATAGTCAGAACAAAATGACGACGAAATAGAGAGATTTATCGTGGTGGTCATGATCACCAAAGAAAAACACACATTCAAATAACGACAAATTTACTAATTATCTCCCTAATTATTCACTTTAAGGCACATATTGTAATTCAAGAATTGTGGCCGGTGAGCTTCCAAGGCGTAACCCCTTATAATTAATTTCAGGATGACAACAACTTCTGGAAATTCATTGCCTAAATGTGCGATGAAATACTTGGGCATTCCAGTTGCTTCCTACTTCAATATATAAAAGAGCTTCTTTTTAAAAAATTAAGTGCAAAAACAGTGCTTCTTTACTGTTAGTTTCATGGCGCATACCTTGAAACCTATGCTACCCTCAACTTTCGTTTTTAAGTGGATGGGCCTTGCAAATTACAATATGCGCCATAAATTAATTAATTGAGAAGTTAATCACCGAATGTCCGTGAATTATTGATTACGTGTTTCCGTTTCTCGCGCAAGTAATGTCGGCCTCTTTGAATGATCTAGCCCAGGATTTAGCTATCACAGCCGATTTTTAAGTAAGTCTATAAAACTTAAGAATGACCACAGCGTATAATGGAGGCTGAAGAGCTTCTTGCGTCAGTGTATAACGGAATTACGAATTACAATTGACCAGCGTGTTAAAATATATATTACCGCCAGTTTTATTCGCTCGAATCCTAGCCATGTAGTACGTTGCGATGGTTCTCCAAGGTTCAAGAGTCAGCTGAAATGGCTAGCGGTGTGCAAAACAGTAGTCCACCTATGCATTCGCTGTATAATATGTAAAACTATTTGGCAGGCGTAGTACGACCGTTGATATCACACAGTAACTCACGGCTACAATTAACAGAGGATGTATTTCCGTCTTTCTCTGTTGCCTGTTCACGTGTCAGCAACAACTCCAGTGGAAAACGTCACACAGGCAAATGTGCCTCTATAGAAAATAATTTCTGTGCGGCTGATATTTTCACAGTAACCGAGAACTTGACCACGCTTCGCTTAGGCCCAAGAGCTAAACTTGACCGCGACGGCTCGGGCGCAGGATTTAACCTTACGGGCCCTTACCCTGTACGGGCTAGGTTTGAAGCCACCGGGCCGGGTGATGCTTTACTAAAGCTTAGCTTGCAGCGCGAATGCCAAAATACATGCCCATTGTCGTCCAGCGTCACATGCTGCGCGGGCAGTAAATAGGAACTTTTCTGCGACCTTGTTAAAACGCCTCACTTGCTAGAATCCCATGCGGAGAAGGGCTTCCTGGTTTGCTATTGCTGGTTATTTATTTATTTATTTATTTGTAAAATACCTTACAAGTCCCCTACATGGGGCATTGAGTAAGATGGGCGTAGAACCAAATAAGCACGTAAAAGTGGCAATGTCATGACAATATTAACCTAGAAAAAAAAGAAAGAAAATAAAACACCAGCCAGGTTCACAGCCTAAAAATTACAGAAATGTGTTAGCGAGATACAGCTGTGTATCAGAACAATAAAAAACAACTTGATAAGTTTGTGAAAAAACGTATTACAGTACAGGGAAAAAGTATGAAAAATAAAACCACACAGTGGGTATGATAACATAGGTTAACAAAGGTTAAGCGAGTTCAGCGAGTGCCTGAATTTTTCACTGTCAGTTTCCGCAACTATGTTATCGGGGAGGCTCTTCCAGAGACGAATGGCACGTGCAAATGCAGACGAGTTAAAGGCTTCAGTTTTACCGTAGATGCGCGTGAAGCTATGATGATTGTGTAATATGTGCGGCATGGGCAAAGACGTTTCTAGGCGTAGGGTGCGTTTGTATGCGTGGTGGGCGTACTTATGAAATATAGGCAAAAGGACTATGTCGCGACGATTAATTAGCAGCTCAAGTGAAAGGTGAAGCTCTATTTGAGTTATGCTAGAACTCAAGCCGTGGTCGAACAAATGTTTGAAAGACCAGTTTCAATGCAGCTTCTAAGAGAGCTCGCGTTTTCTAGGCACAGAAACTCCTTGTTTTATTTATCTAGTTCTCAAACGGCACCAATAGGGCCCTTAACTGACAATGACCTATATATATAATGTAAGGAGGTTTATTGGACGAGTCCAACAAACAGGCGGTAATGAATTGTAATGAATAAAGGAAGAGAATGGCATCCCGGGCTCAGCGATCATCATCAAGAGCGGAGGGCACGAGATCGGCGCTCGAACGCCACCATGTCGTTCTCCCTGGGTACTGTTCCGAGCTGCCGCCTGTTTGTTGGACTCGTCCAATAAACCTCCTTACATTATATATATATAATAGGGGGGGGGGGGGGGGGGGGTCAGAGAAGGCAAATTATACGCCTAGTTATTTAATTTGTCCTTACGTTCGTTTCAATTAGCACCTGGATGACTGCGTGTTCACTGAGAGGAAATTATTTAGCCGTTGTACTTTCTGGTATGTTGTTAGGATGGATCGTTGGGCGTGTTGGTTAAGCATGATCTGAAGTGAAGGCGCTAAAACGATACCCTGTGTCTGTGTGTGTGTTTCTTCTTTGTCCTCCGTCGTTTTAGCGCCTTCACTTCAGATCTTGTGGTATGTAGTCATTGTATTTGTGCATCGAACTATAGAGTACTTTTCTGTCTCTTTTCGCAGCAGCAAGGCTTGAGTAATGCTGTTCACGTGTGCTTCGCAACCAAACAGAACAATCCACTTCGCACTGGAGCTGCTTTTGACGTAGCCAGTGTACGGCAGTCGCACAAGTCAAGTCGTAGAAATAGAAGAGCTTGCGAGTAGCGCGCGCGGCCTCCCCCCTCCAACAAGCGATGACAGAGGAGTTTCGAAGCACGGCAACATGCGACGCAGTATTTACCGAGAGTCCCACGAGGCACGCCGCCTGGTCGCATGTCAGTCGTGGCAAACTCCACACGCCAAGAAGCGGTCCATAAGTCAGTGACGCCTGTGTCAAAAACCTCGCGTGTCAACAATGCCTCGTACGCCTGCTGGCGTGACTCACCTGCATGTATATGCCACTGCCGCAGAAAGCTTTTCGCTGTCGCTTTGTTTGCTGATGTCAAACCTTGTCTTCGACGATTTCGTGCCGTCTTCGCTGGCAGTCGTTCATGATGCAAGGCCACCTACACGCTGCGCTCGAACGTGGCGGGTCCATATCGGCCGGAGTGCAGCTACAGTGCGCTGCTGGACGCCAAGCGCGTGCGGGGATCGCAAGCACTTATCTCTGCGGTCGTGCACAGTCTTCGACCGCGACCCGCCCCTCCTGGGACACCGGACCCACGTCTCTCCATCGACAAAGTTGCCACATTCTCCGAGCCTCTCGTGATACTCGAGCAAAAATAAAAGGATCCAGGCCATCAATTGCAGGATATATCATAAAGTTGTCACATACACACGCACAACTTCGGCGAGACCCCTAGGATGATGCACGAACGAGAGACTCACTTAGTAATGAACTCGCTGCAGCAATGGCACACAATTCCACGGGCGCATTCTTGCATTGACGCACAGCACGTTGCACGTGCGAGTTGCTTTTTCGGTTTGACACTTAAGTACATTATCGGCAGTCAAAAAAGGAACGTGTGACTGTTGCGTCGGCTCCATTTGGTGGGAAGCCTTTTTACGAACATTGTAGGGGAACGTTCGAGTGCTCACCCGGTTCCAAAAACACAGAGAGGAATAAGCGGTAAAATAGCACAGGATCTGTAGAGTGCTGTGCTAAGGTTTGTGGGTGCTTTCCGCAATTCCGAGTAGCATTACTTAAAGACATTCTGTATCCATTTCGCTGACAAACAACTGGCGTGCGTGAAATCGCATTCTTTGTCGTTTTATCGAGTGTTTTTTCTCTTCTCGCCGAATCACATCGTAGCAGTGTGCCGCTGCTCCTTCTCGTTTTTGAGGTGTAATGCATGCGTGTAGCGTGCATGGGGCCAAATTGTCGTCCAGCAAAGCTGAAATGCTTCAGTATATACCATGTGTTTGAGATAACGTTAGCCAAGCTGCTCAAAGAAAAAAAAGAGATGTAGCAAACATGGTGCAAGATACAATTATAACACCTACGGTGTTATAATTGTAATAGCGTTCCGGCAACTGAAAATCGTAGGTCTTAAAATCACATGTTGCACTCTGTTTCTTCATCATTTCTTTCGTTTGGCCAACAGCTTGGCTAACGTTAGCTGAGAAATCCTATATAGCGATCGCACGAGTATATTCAGTGAGATAGCTCCAATTTCCCTCACTCTGCGGGACTTGTGGTGGTGAGATTTCTCCGCGATTTCGTCGAGAAATGCTTGAGAAGCGCTTAGGGAATGAGTCCAGTGTTTCGCTTTATTCTGCACGCCTACAGTTTATAATTGGCATTTTTTTCGTTGTGCAAGTGGAACCATGCAACAATCAAGTGAAACACAGATAGAGAAGTGATAAGGACGAGGCAAGGGGGTTTAACCACACTGATATCGGTTGGTTACTCTGCACAGGGAAAGGAAGAAAGGAGACTATAATAACAGTAAATGAAGAAAAAAAATCATACGTTGAATTTTGGATTTTTATGTGCCAAAACCACGATTTGGTTATGAGGCCCGAGGGCAGGAGGGAACTCCGGATTAATTTTGGCCACCTGGACCCAATGCAAAAGGTTCACGAGTTTTTTTATTTTTTTTTCATTCCGCCCCCAGAGAAATGCGTCCGCCGCAGTCGGGATTCGATCCCGCGCCCTCGGGCTTAGCAGCGCAGTGCTAAAACCACTACGCCACCACGGCGGGTGTTCTTGAAAATAGCTCCCATAGAAATGCGGCCGCCAAGGGCGGAATTCAAGCCGCGACATAGGGGAAATGCGACAATTACGCAGTTTCACCTGTATTACTTTTACTACAGAGGCATACCTGCTACTGTGACTGGAGGTGGTAACTGGACAAATACACTTAATTATTAAAACTGACGCTGTTTACTCTAAATAGTCAGATGATTGTGTCTAATCCAAGACATTGAAGCCCGTCATTCGAGAGGTTCAATATTTCCTGCAGAAATGCAAAGACACAAATACAACACAAACGCCGGCGTTTGTGTGGTACTCTTCGTTCTACTCGCTTCTCGATTGACGGATGGTGAGGCGTAAGTAGTTGCGTCATTTGTGGGCGTCTGCTGAGGGCATGACAGTTGTGCTTTCAGCAGTTGAAGCCATTGCAGATGCCGAACAATAAGCTGGGAAGCTTGGCCGAAGCGACGTCGTGATAATTGTCGAAAGCGAAGTTACAGACAATGAATGAATTCTGGGGTTTTACGTGCCAAAACCACGATTTGATTATGAGGCACGCCGAAGTGGGAGACTGCGGATTATTTTTCGCCACCAGGACATCTTTAACGTGCCCCCAATGCTAAAGAAACATACAAGGTCACGAACAGAGCTGAAACTGCAGTCGATGTCGGCATCCGCAAAGGATGCAGACACTTGGTACTGTAATTTTAGTATAGTTTCTGCTCTTGTTTTTATTTTCAATTCACCAATCGATAATCGAGAACATTTACCTCCCCTTTTGAGTAGATAAAGGTTTACAGAAAATTCCCGCTGAATTTCTTGCCGAAGCTAATGCGAAAGCTGGTTTAACAAAGTCGAGAAATGCATTTGAAGTTAAAATGGACTATTTCAGAAATACTTTGCCGCAAAATGTACTTCAAAGCGTTCAGCAGAAGTAGAGTTATTAGCAATCAAACACCCCCTGCGCGGTGCTTCCGCTCCTTCTTCAATAGACAGTTTTAGTACTGCGTCATGACGATACGTACGCAGCACGCAAGTGCTTTGCGGAACGTAGGAGCGCGTGTCGAGTTAGGGCTTTTAGTACTGCGAAATGCCTACGTACGCAAGAGGGCGAGCGTTAGACGCCGGACGCGTCGGAGCGCATTGGCCGCGTCCGCCGGTACGTCGAACCGTCGGTCGAACAAGACGCTGTTGATCTTGCTAACGTGATGTAACGTGTGGGCGCGTTCCCGCTTCGTCGAACTATATTTAGGCCTTTAAGAGACTCTAATTTTAATACGGATGAAATACACGAATCGTATCGAAAAAAATAAAAAACCGAGTTCTTACTTTCTGAGGCTGGCACGGTCATTTGCGACGAACTGCACCAAAAGCAGGTCGAGCCTTTCGCGCTAACAGCACACACTGAACGCTTTCTCAAAAACAGATTTCCTATTTTTGCTATGCATTCCCACCGTGCAGGTTCCGGGAATGGCTTCTGTGCGTTCACTTCACGCAGCAAAGCCAGATCGTAGGCCATCGAAAAGCACAGCCTTCCGCTGGTCGCCTTTGACGCTGCCATTTTGGGAAACTCTTTTGTCTCGCGCTCTCCAGAACAAACAAGAACCACGAGCGCAGCACGCAAGGCTCCCTACGTACGCACGCAAGAATCGGATGCGTGCTTACGCAGCGGCCGCGTACGCATCACGCACCATTCGTGTTGCGTTCTGCACATGCGCACTTTGCAGAACGTAGCGATCTTACGTACGCAACGCCGTTGCGTACGCTCCGTACACAGTACTAAAACTGTCTAATGACTTGTAATGACTTGCGAAGGCTACGGCGGAGCTAGGCGTGCTCACAACGTTCCGTCTACTGAACGTCACCGTGGCGCGCAGTTCAAATTTTATTTTGGATGTTCGCGTAGACGCCACTACCTCTGATTTCAGCGCCTATGATGCGCCAAACGCGGTTGTCATCAACGAGCCGTAGTCTGCTCAGCCAACGGATTCGTCGTGGCACCCCGAGGCAGCCGCGGTATCTACGCTTCATAGCAGACCGCAGCTACATACAACTGCAGTACGTATGCGCAGCGTTTGTTTTGTGCACGACGCGGCTAGATCGTGCACTCGCGCTCATATGCTCCCGTCTGGCCGTGCTACATGGTGCGGACCAGCTTTGTCCTGCACCAGCTTGACCGACGGATAGTTGCCACATCGAACTTGCGCATTTTGAAGCACTATCACCATAGAGAAAGAGATTGAACAAGAGCGGACACTCCCATAGAGCCCAGCGGCCGAATTTACTGTAGCACACCAAGCGGATGGGATTAACACCTTCCGGTTTCGGTTTTGGGTGCGCGGGTTTTGAACGCCAGCTGGTACACGCCGCGCCGGCTCCACTGATCGGCGCGGCATTCTTTTTTTTCGCTTGGCGCGGAATCGTTTTATTATTTAGTAAAGGTGATTGCGAAATATCTTTACAAGCCTCCACCGAATCTGTGTCACGTGCAATTTCATGAAGTAAACGCAAGACATCTTCTGAAATGTTTATTTTGCTCTATATAAATGCTTGTTCCGGGCTTATTGTGCATTTATCCAAAGTTGAGGCACCAGGTAAGCAGCAGTCGTTGCCGTACGAAGCTCCACCGGATGCCATCAGCTGAAAAAAAGTAAATTACAAGCATGTATCATTTTGGTATATTGACCTAATAGGAATATTGCGTGTAGAGGCGAAACGTGCGTAAGTAGTGAATGGGCGCCATTACAGATAAATTCACTTTTACATACATTTCATGGCAGATAGACTCCTCCCAAACAATGCTATAAAATATGAAGAAAACATCCGATTTTCAAGCATCCCTCCCTTCCCGGGAATTATTTCCTGCACTTTAAGAGCACAAATTCGCGGGTGACTGCGCGTTTCCAAAACAACTTGGCCTCAGTTGACGCGATGGTACGCCAAGTACTACACAGAGGTGGCCCCAACACAGGCTCTCAGCCAGACCACGTTATACGCTCGCAGAATGCCTCCTAGTCGCACACAGGACAAATTCGTGGGTGCAAAGCATCTTTTCAGTCGCTCAGAAGACAGAATTGTCAAGTCCTTGATTTTTGAGCTCCTCGGCGTTATCTTTTACGCGTCCAACCAGTGTAAGCAACACGCTCCCGTGTTATCACTCTCGGAAATCGCTCGTCGCGTTTTCGACAAGCGTGAGTACCGAAAGAAGGTACATGATGCGGGGCCATAAAAAGCGTCACAAACCTGTCGCACTACAATTCAGTACACGCTAAACTGTCACCATGGCCGGCTTGCTTTCTTGCTAACTGCTTCACAACCCCAGGCGCGGCGAGCATGCCTCAAAAGTATCCCAAAAAGTTACGAAGTTACTATAATTTTAAGGGTCAGAGAATGCGTCACGAACGTGTCCCAGTAAGATTCAGCACACGCGAAACTGCGGCACACAGCCGAGCTGCTTTTCGCCAACTATACGTCACATAGCCGGGTGCTGCAAGCTTGCCCAAAAACCACCGAAATAAGTTACAATAATGTTGGGGCTCATAGAAAGCGTCGCAAACATTTTCCAGTACGAGTCATTCACTCAAATTAACTGCGCCAGAACGACAGAGCTGTTTTTCGCTAACTGCGTCTATATAGTCTCGGTTTTGTGCCGTAAGCCTAAATTTGCTTGAAATGCGTCGCAGACTGTCAAACAATATTTCTCATCTTGCCGTAGTCCAATAGTGCAGTGGTGCCGTGTCGAAATTCGGAAAGAACGCAAGAAAACGCCGGGAGCCCAACAAACAGGCTGCATCCAAAAGAGGGGGGTCGCCGAACAGACAAACTTCACGTGCGCAGCCGGCCTCGCTCGCTTCGGTGGCACGTCTGGCGCATGACGCATCATATGACGCGTCTGGCGTGCCGCTAGCTTGCTGCTAGGTGACGCAAGAAAAATAGGTCGTGAAGTTCATTTATCCGCAAAACTTCTTTTTTTTTGTTTTAGCGGGAAACAATAAAAGAATAAAACGTTGTCTGTACGTTCATTTCACATTCTTTTTTTCCGATGCTCGCGTCACCTAACGGATGGAATTATAACACTAGGCGTGACGTGTTTCCTGTTGCCAGTTTTTGCCGAGTGTCCCTTCTTGTTGAATTTCTTTCTCCATGCTATCACTAGCTCAATTCGAAGCGACGCCTGCGAAGGCGTCTAACTAGGAGCGGCCAGGAGTGAGTGCGCGCTGGCAAACGTGCGTGTAGTCTGACCTTCAGTTTCGTGTGGGTCGAGGCTAGTTGAGTGTTCGAAACTAGTCGAAATTAGCGAGATCCCACAGCTACGACACCGATAAGCAGGATGGCCAATGTTTAATGCCTACGTGGGCGCCCATGGCCGAGCGTGAGCAGACGATAGTCGGCTTCTTCAGGAAGTACGTAATTATTATTGATATTCCAAAGCAGATTTTTCATTACTTCGGTCTGTGTCTCAAACTGCCTCAATAAGTACACACAATACCAGTAGGAAGAAGCGCGCTGATCTTGAACACCCTTCTTGATTGATGTTAGCTATTGACTAATTAAACAGCGGCCGCGAATGAGAATCTGCTGTATTACGAAATAAAGCACCTAGGAAAGAGTTAGGAGCCGGCTTATGTTGAAAAGAGAGCGTTAGAGAGAAAGGTGACTTCGCGCTCCGCTTGCGAGATCCGCACACGGCGCACGACTGCAGAACTTGGCTGAGGTGTTCACAGCAGCGTATGCTATCCGCGGATTGTGTTTTTCCCCAAGCTCGAGGGGTCGTTCAGGACCTCTTACACTAAGTAGCACTTGTCTAGATTTGTTCTTTGTTTTTAACATACAGCGCAAAGTTATAATAAAGGTACAAAGCTGAAGGAGGAATACTCAATATGATTGTTTCTTTAAAGAACATTGAGTGCGCATGAACATTTGTGTTAGTTGTGTACGTGGATGTTCATGCCACATCATATTTTATTCGACATGCAGAGTAGCGCGCCATCTGCCAGGTCAGAGTGACACCTCCATTTTCCATCGAAGCCGGCACGTCTCTCTGCGTGACGTTGCCCGTTTGCGGTCAGAATTTGAGAATCGGTGGTTTCGGTCAAGAAGCTTGAATAAATGAGTAGCGCTCGTTTATCACATCATTTCTGCGCCCTCTTCCGCAGCCGATCCGCGAGGAGAAGCCGACTACGTAGATCGCCAGAGTTTTCACTGCGGCGCCTGACTTGTTATTCCACAACACGCACCGAGAGCGTGCGCGGGCAAACCGCTCTATCCGAGTCGTGGACGGGTAGGAGCCGCTGACGACATTCTTCCAGGAAGCTTTTAGAGCCACGGGCGATGGCGCGAGCCTTGACCGGCCAGCACGGCCGACCATTTGTTTGCGCGGCGATTTTTTAACGCGACTCTCTGGCGGCGGCCATTAGGCAGCCCTGTGGCGTGCGCACGCGACGCGGGTCGTAAATTAGGCCGTGCGCGGACGTGGCTACGCAGTGCCGACCTGGGCCGCCGCCGCTGGACTCATCAGCCGGAGTGGGGGTCCGGCCGCCGCGGACGGGGCCCACCCCGCCTCGGCGCCGACGTGCCCCCCTCCCAACGTCCGGCGGCCTCCCTTCGGCCAAAACCGGCGACCAGATTGCGCGCGCTGAGGCTACAGTCTCGTGAGGACGCGTCCTTGGCATATCGTATTAGGCGCGAAATGATTTTGGCTCCCGTGGCAACCTCCTTCAAAGTCTGCGCATGACGACGACCGCCCGCACCCGGAATGCTTAGCTTGCAGCGTCGGAGGATCCCGTGTTGTAGTTGTCGTAAGCAAACTGGTACGCTTCTTTGGTTAAACATCTTCACACTTGGTATGTCAGCGAGATGCTCTCTCTGCTTAGAATCAACCATTGAAAGTGCCCAATTTCAGAAGTGTCAATGTTTCTGTCAATTGTAAGTATCCGTGCGTTCAACGCTGCTGGCCTCGCGCAACAGCTGTCGCTTGAGCGAAGCTAGCGAAATCAGCGACGAGAGAAAGATAGCACAGAAAGTCAAGGAAAACAATCAGAGGTAGTTCTGATCCGTTACCCAAAGGAGGGTGCACTAAGTCTAGCGAGAAGCCTCACATGAATTGGACACGCCCGTTTGTCGGGAAAACTCTTGGAGGCTATAATAAGGAGAACGCGGGGCAACGTGGCCTCTTCGTAACGAACTCCGCTTCGCTAGAATTTCGGTTGTGATTCTGCACAGGTTGCACGTTTACCGGGACATTATTTTATCATGAATATTATTTATGTCTTGTTTCATACAAGTAGGAATTTTCTGGTCAACCTAAGCATCCAGTGCTAGTTAGTTGCCTCGATTGTAAGCGAAGAATCACCATTAATAAAGGTACACCAATATTTTCACAAACACGGTGCTATTTGGATATCAGCAAACTAATAACAGCGCACTACTTCCTTCGACTGGGACTGAAAAACTTGACGATAAATATGGCAAAAAAAATGAAGAAAGAAAAATAGAGATAGAGAGAGATGTTTTCTCAGAAAGCAAACCACATAAACGAATACAGAATAAGGTAGCCATTTTTTAACTTTCTTATATCTTGGTTTCTCGCTGCCTGCCAGGCACTACCAGACATTGTTACTTAAGCTTAATGTGTCATTGGCAGGGCTGATTCGTGTAGTATTTATTATTCGTACAATAAAATATTATTACAATTAAATTTTTTCTTGACCGTTACTGTGCAGGGTTTCTGATAGTGCGAAGCATAAAAAATATAGCTTATTACTAAATCACCAAGTTTGGTGAGAACGTTCAACAACAATATTGAATATGAATCAGTGCGTTGGAGGGCGCATCGAGTAGCAAAATGCATTCTGTGCAGCAGGAAAGAATTGACAACACAATTGGCTGGCTCAAATATTTCGCAGTAGGAACTGCAAACTACAAGGAACATATAAAATTGAAATTTTTTTAACATACGTTCAAAGCTAAACGAAACATTTGAGCACCACTAGGAAGAATCTATATACAGCGAAGCTTAGTGCGCGTGCATAAGGAGTCGAAACACGAGGTTATTTAGTAAAGTAGGTTATTTTATAGTATTGCGCAATAGAACCATGAACGAGGTTATTGAGTGCGCACAAAGTGTCATGTCAGGCAATGTAGAGAAGCTAATGTAATACCACCGCCGCTGCCGCGGATGCGCGATGGCGAGCTTTCTCGTCGTCGTCGTCGTCGTCGTCGTCGTCGTTCTTGTTGTTGTTGTTGTTGTTGTTTCGGGACAATTTTCAGATGTGGAGCAGTCTCAGTGTGATCTTAATACAAATTCACCGTATTTTCCGACAGTCTCCTGCGAGTGGCACCTGAGCGACTAGTGGTCGACTTCAGAATGATATTGAGAAAGGAACGACAAGGCGAGGGGCAATCCCGTGAAATCGTCGCTCCATGCGTACGCGCCGAGTTCTCGCAAACTGAATCTGCATAGGATGATTCGGTGCGAAAGTGCAGTTTGAAACGACCAACCGACTGACCTCAGTGCAGAAACACGCTAAATTTAACGACGCTTTAGCCCCTCTTGCGGCAAGCTGATAAGAATCACTTTTCGTTGTTGTTGTTTAATGTAAGGCAAATTCACTTGTGGCGAACGTTATCTAGAAAATATGGACCCGTGCTAAGTTGGCAGGTCGCGCGGGCGCGCCAGTTTACTAAACTGAACAGCTAATGAGTGCCGCGGCTGTTCGCTGCAGCGGGTGCGGGAGCTTCTGGGCTTGAAATGCTCCGTTTTCACATTAGGGTGACAAATTGAGCTAGCTGGTAACGAGCCACTGCGAGCAGCACCACTTAGGGGAAGAATAGGAAGAGAACCACAATACGCGTGCTCTCAATTCGGCGCGTGTATTGTGGTTCTTCCTTTTGCCTTAAGTGGTGCTCCTCGCAATGGCTCGTTTCTCAGTTGAACAAAGGCGTCAGACATCCTCATAGGGGCGCTTTTAAATTTGCTACGACGACCAAGCGCTGTTGCCAGATGACTGCCATCACAAAGACCAGTTTCTTGCAACTGCCACTGTAGCATTTTAGCTAAACTACGCCCGCACGGCTAACGTATGTTCATTTTTCGTTTCGTTAACTTTCGCGCTAAAAAACAATGAGCAGCTTTATGTTCTCAACTTTAAAAGGACGTGCTACCGCACGAATAATAGCTCGAGTCGGAGAAGTGAAGCAGTAGGTTCTTGCGCGTTTGATGAAAATTGTGTGAAGCAATATAAGGCAGGCAAAAAAACATGCGTACATAGTCACATGCTGCACAGAACATGGACCCGCAAATACGGAGTGATACGACAGAGCGTTTCTGTGCGACGCCTTCCTTTATGTCTCCGTCATTTCATGCGTGTCGCAGATAACTATTACAATTAGAATAACGAGCAGGCGTTTGCTTTTTGGCCATAGTCATTTGTGCTACTGAATGTGCCACTTGCAGAGCCTAGCTTGTGCCTTTTTTCTTTTTGCCGCGTTCCGATCCCTCCGTCTCTCCATCCGCCACCCTTTCCTCTTTTTTTTTTTTCGTATGGTGTAGGTAAGCGATCGCTTTAAATTTGCGTCCTGTTGTCTTTACACACTGCATAGTGCTGCGGCCTGGCGTTCTTGACAACCCCATGTCTGACCTCTGCGCTTTGTTTCCTTTTTCTCCCTGTCTTTCTTTTTTTAAATTTATTTCTCACATTTCATTTTCTTACAGGAAATTCATTTTATTTTTACATCACCCTTTCCTTTTTCTCTTCCTTCAACGTTTGCTTTACCTCGTCAGTTACTTTTTGTTTATAAAGCTACAATTCAGCTGCAAGATCACTTATCGGTGCACTGAGTGCACAGTTAAAGATAAAAAAATATTACGGCATTGTTTTTGTTTCTTTCGCTAGCGGTCGTTTCCTTGGTAAAATGCATATTCATGTTATCGTTAACCGTCGGGGTCGCGCTATTTATGCTAAGAAAACACTTCAAGCACCGGGTCACTGCGAGCCTATGGGCTTTCTCTACAGAACAAGCGCATTCGTTGAGCCTCTTTCTCTCTCTCTTCTTTTTTTTCATGCGCGAATTTTAGGTTTTTCTTCTTTTTTTTTGAGTGAAGTCACTAAGTACAACCTTTATTCATATTGATGTGGAAAGGCGAGCTGAGAGGCAACTTCCTGATCGCGCCGTAAATGAAATTTCCTCGGTGAGAAGGGCCTCGTGGTCATTTATTCATACATCAAAATTGTGCGCTGCGCGCATAATCGCTGTTGCACTAATTTCTCAAACTAATATACAGCCTGTTCCGGCTAAAAATGTTTGCACCCAGATCTCTCGTCTTTTTTGCTTCTGGATTGCAAATGGAGGAGGAGGGATAAACTTTATTTTAGTACAGCAGATTTGAGAACAAGGCCTCCCTACTTAGATGTTGGCCTCGAGCCCTTGGGCCCTGGCGGCATCTTCAGCCTGCCGGATTGCCTTAAGTTGGTCTTCCGGTGCACAGCTGAGCAACACGGTCTCCCACTGCTCTCCGGTCTTCTTTATTTTATTCTGTGTGGGTGTCTGACGACAAGCCCAAACCACATGTTGTAGGTCCGCCCTTTCTTGACAGGATCTACATCTATCCGTATAAAGGTCCGGGTAGTAGCGGTGGTAGGCCACTGGGTTCGGATATGTATCTGTTTGTAAGAGGCGCCATGCCGTCGCTTGCCGTCTACTCAGCGAGGAGTGTGCCGGGGGGAAACGGGCCCTTCCCAATTTATAATGTTCGGTGATCTCATTAAAGCTGGTCATCCGGTCTCTCTCCGTTCCCAGTATTTGTTGCGTGTCACCTGCTCGGCCTGCCAGTTCTCGAGCCAGGTTGTGTGCCATTTCGTTCCCGGGGAGGGAGGAGTGTGCGGGTGCCCATATAATGTGAATGTCGCGATCTTCACGAAAGTTGCTTAAAATTCTCAGCGCCTCTGGAGAGATTCTTCCTTTGGCATAGTTCTTGACGGCTGTCTTGGAGTCGCTGACTACGATTAGCCTCTCTGGAGGCGATTGCCAGTGCTAAGGCAGCCTCCTTCTCCATCTCCGACTTTCCTGTTTTTACAGTGCTACTGGCTCTGGAGTCACCCTCTATACTCGTAGCTACTATCTACATACTCTGTTTATTTGCGTACTCCTACGCGTCCACATAGACCACGTCCCTGGCACTACGGAATCTTTTGTGGAGAGCTCTCGCTCTTGCGATTCACCTATCTTGGTGAAACTCTGGGTGCATGTTTCTGGGGATCGGGAGTGTTCAGAGATGTTCGCTTATTTTCCTTGGGATGTCTCCCCGCAGTCCGTGCTGTGCTTAGTAGGTTATTCCAATGTCGTCTAAGATGTATCTCCCCGTCAAAACTCTGTGTGAGTCTTTCATACTGCGCTACTCTCAGGAACTTCTCGTTTGACGTATTTGCCGCAAGTCCCAAGGCTTCCTTATACGCCCTTCTAATATTGCATTCTATCTTGGCTTTCTCCGCAGCGTAGAGCTTAAGGTAAGGGACCACATATACAATGCCACTGACTACGAATGTTTCTATTAATCGGATCAGATTGTGCTCTTTCATGCCATAGTTTCTGTTGGATATCCGCTTTTTGATTATTTGTTGAAAAATAAAATTAAATTACGGGGATTTACGTGCCAAAACCACTTTCTGATTATGAGGCACGTCGTTGTGGGGGTCTCCGGAAATTTCGACCACCTGGGGTTCTTTAACGTGCACTTAAATCTAAGTACACGGGTGTTTTCGCATTTCGCCCCCATCGAAATGCGGCTGCCGTGGCCGGGATTCGATTCCACGACCTCGTGCTCAGCAGCCCATAACCATAGACACTGATCAACCACGGCGGGTCGATTATTTGTTGAAAACTGTTGTCCAGTATAGCCTAAATATTTCTCCATTATGGCCGTTTTCGGATATGCGGAGTCAAAGTATTCTTAGACTCTCCACTATCGGTACCCTGGTTCCCTCTACTGTGACCACAATGCCCGGCCTTTCCTTAACGCTTTTTCGACCCCTGCATGTGGGCCTATGGAGCAGAAGTTCTGATTTTTGCGAGGAACATCTCAGTCCCTTCTCTCTGATGTAGTCTTCGACCGTGTTTACTGCTGTTTGGAGGATCTCTTTCACATTCCCATCGCTTCCAGCCGCTACCCAGAGGGTGATGTCGTCCACGTATAGGCTGAGTCTGAGTGATTCTATCTTTTCGAGTCTCGCAGGAAGACCGATCATTGCCACGTTGAATAGAAAGAGAGATAAGACTGAACCCTGCGGGGTAACCCTATTACCTAGTTTGAGCACTTCCGAATTGGTTTCTACAATTGAAATCCTTGCCGTACGATCCGTCAAGAAGTATTTGATGTACGCGTGTGTTTTGCGTCCTACATCCAGCTCTTGGGATTTTGCAGTATTCCCTTGTGCGTGACAGTGTCAAAGACCTTAATTAGATCGAGACCTAGTATCACCTTGGTGTCTAGAGTTTTCTCACCCGCATGATGTTTTAGTTTGAGCATAATATCCTACGTCGATATTTGGGCCGAAATACAACCATGGTATGTGGGTAAAGTCCTCCATCAACCATGTATCTTGTGAAGCCTGTGAGGACCACATGTTCTATGAGTTTACCGACGCAGGATGTTAGCAATATGGGCCTTAAGTTCGTCAGTTGTGGTTGCTTTCCAGGCTTCGGTATAAAAATGATTTGGGCTGATTTACATTGACTTGGAATGCCCCCTTGCTCCCAGAAGTTATTCATGTACATCTTTTGGAGCTCTCGAAAGAGCTCTTCTTCTGTACCGTTGTAGCTGTGTATAACCTTCTGCAGATTGTGTTTTGTACGGTTTTTGGACTCCCGGGGTCCAAGAGGCATCGGAGAATGTTCCAGGTCTTGGACATTCCGATCTGCCTTTCCATCAGGTTGCACGTGACTTCCCACTTTTGTTGGGTTAGCCTATTTGCATATATCTCGATTTCCTTGTTTAATTTCCATCTTCTTTAATTTCCGATTATGTTTTAGCTTTTTCCATCTTTTCAGCATACTACCTTTCGCTTCCCACATGTGCAGTAATCTGCTGTCCATCTCCTCTATCCCTGCCTCCTCTGAAACAGTTTTGGTAGCTCGTTTAACGCTTTCTTGTAGTTTCTCTGCCCATTTCTCGATGTCCGTTATGATGTTTTCCGCATCTTCCTGTCGGATTTTGAGGAAAGAGTCCCATTCTACAAGTTTCAGTTCTCTAGCCCCTTTTTCCTTGGGCCTACTTGTTCCGTTGTGACGACGATATAGTGGTCACTACCTATAGGCTTTCCTGCATGTTTGTCCATCGAGAATCTGCTATATTCTTAATAAATGTGACATCTGGTGTCGTGTCATTGTTTACGCTGTTTCCTATTCTGTTTGTTGCCTGAGGGTCAGTTATGAGCGTTAGTCTTTCGTGCTGAGTGTCTGCCCATAGGCTTCGGCCCTTAATGTTCCCTATGCTGTTCCCTATCCCCAAGCCGCGTGTGGCGCGTTAATATCGCCGACCATGACTAGCGCCTGCTTGTGCGCTACGCTCAACACTTTGCGGAAGAGTGGGCCGAATTTGGACTTGTGTCGGGGTGGACTGTATATGTTAAGAATAAATAGACTTCCCTCTTCTTTACGGGAGGGGATTATTTCAATCAGGACGTGGTCTATGCAGCACAAACCGGTATCGTGCTCGACAGCCGAGAGGTTTCTGTGTATCAGCGTCGTGACGGTTACCTTCTCGCCGGAAGCAGTGTACGATTTATACCGCGATAATTTTGCCCCCCCCCCCCCCCCCCCCCCGGTCTCCGGCAGGGTGATGACATCTGGCGTTTCCTCGCTTATTACGAACGGCTGCAGGTTTCCTAGCTTGCCACGATACCCGCGGTAGTTCCATTGCCAAATCGCGTATCGATTACGCGGCGCCAGGTTAATTTATCTGTTCTTCCCCGGTGACCTTCAAATAAAACAATCACCTTGTCTGCGCTACCAATTGTCTTGGCGTGAAAAACACCAGGATTGCGCGGCGTGACCAGACTGGCCACTATGTCCTCCGCACTCTCCTCTTTGGATATTCATCTGATGAGAACCTTGGACGTGTTATCAGGAGCTGCTCTGTAAGCGCTTGCTTCAAATTCTTGTTGCTAAGCACGAGGTCGCGGGATCGAATCCCGGCCACGGCGGCCGCATTTCGATGGGGGCGAAATGCGAGAACACCTGTGTACTTAGATTGAGGTGCACGTTAAGGAACCCCAGGTGGTCCAAATTTCCGTAGTCCTCCACTACGGCGTGCCTCATAATCAGAAAGTGGTCTTAGCACGTAAAACCCCATAGTTAATTTTTTTTTTTTCAAATTCTTGCTCTCGAAAGCGCAGCTCATTGATAGCCCCATATTTCCTCGCGTGGTCCTCCGAAGGCGCGCTGAGCACCACTATATTTTGCTTGCTGTTCATACATGTGGTGTCTTCCTCCGCTGTCTCTCGACCGACCCCGGCGGCTTTGCGCAGGCAGCAGTAAATGCGATCCAGCTTGTATTCCGATGCGTTAAGTGCGCCACGTGGACGGACGATAACTCTAGTCTTCTTTCGGCAGGTTAGGCAGCTTACTTGCTTTGACGATTTGTCGCACCTTGCGTTCGTTCTTCGATTTGTTTACATTTGTTGCTTCCCCGACAATGGTTCTTCCCTGCTGCTTCTGTCCCGCCAATCCGGCCCCACCGCTGCTTCTTCGCGCATCTTCTAACTTCACACCGGCCTGATTCTTTTTCGAACACGTCCGGTTGCATTTCTTCGCCTTCCACTCTCACGAGTTCCATCATGGCGGGGGGCCTGGATATCTCAGTCGGCGCGCTAGGCCAAGCTCTCTCAGCCACCGTCGCGGCGGTGTAAGATTCGTCAGACGATTTCGCCGCTGCCACCATTTGTTAGAGTTGTCGGACGATCTACGAGCTGTAGGCCGATCTCACCGCTGACATTCAGATGTAGGATTTGGCAGTCGTAGCTGTAGGAAGGAGCTTGACTCTTCGTGGGGACTTAGGAGAGCATGATTTATTTGCATTACTTACAGTTTAACATGAGATACATCGACAGTCTAGCGTGACTCCCAAATGGAGCCCGCAAGACGAGCATCCAGCAAACAGCTTACGAGGACACAGCTCACGAGTACATTTCGAGCATGACAACGAGCACCCTCTAGCAGCTGACAATCGCTGCTTATATGCACTCTGCTCTTCGTCATAGTTCGACGTCATTGTAGATGACCCGCCCTTTTGGAGGAGGATGAGGGCTCTCGACTTGGAGGACGATCAGGGCTATCGACTTGGAGGAGGATGAGGTCTATCGACTTGGAGGAGGATGAGGGCTTACATACACGGGCCGCACACACACACAGGTGTAATGGTCCGGAGCCGACGTCAGGGGGGCTTCGTAGAACTCTGAGCCGGGTAGCACATTGTCTTGCGTCTTGGTCGGCGCGTGGGAAGGAGCCTTCGTCGGCTTTCCCGCGGCAGCTCCCCGACCCGTAGCAGATCAGGTCCGCGTTGTTGTGTTGCGCACAAAGCCTGCTTCGTCGAACGCATCCTAGCTGAAGCGACGGAGAGTGGAGGATGCGCGCATTGTTCCCGACACAAAGTCGACTTAGTCACGCCGTGGCTAGAGGTTGGCGGCGGCGTTCCAAGATGAGGTTACCACCGCTTGCGTAAATGGCTGGCAAACTTGCACTGCACTTGCCCTTTCTTAACAGCGGAGACGTTCGAGGCGTCGAGGCGTTCGTGTTAGGCGTAGATCTCCCGCCACGCGTAGCGGGACAAAAGAACGATTGATGCCCAAAAAACGGGCCCACCTGGTAGAGAACGGTATCCTCGGGGCCCTTGGCCCTTGTCCTTTTGGTTATGAGTGGATTTCTCCTCAAATTCCGATTTTCCGCCGAGAATAATAAAAAAACTGCGGAGCTGACGCGACGTGCATCCGTACTCCATGGCTTCTTCTTCCCCCTTGTGAATGGAGTATGGAACGTCTGACTTGATGTGCTTGTGAAACACTCGGGGAATCCAACGCTAGCCATAAAAAAGTACCTGTCTGCTGTCGCGAAAGTGTGTTCACCGCCTGACTGGAGAAGATGTAAAAAAAAAAGGAAAATATTTTTCGCTGAGAGAATGCTCAGCCTCTGTGCAGCACATATTGATAATCAATTTTCAATTAACGAAACCGATTTTGCTAGT
Organism: Dermacentor andersoni; assembly: GCF_023375885.2. Taxonomy (NCBI): domain Eukaryota; kingdom Metazoa; phylum Arthropoda; class Arachnida; order Ixodida; family Ixodidae; genus Dermacentor; species Dermacentor andersoni. The sequence goes on from NC_092814.1 coordinate 157,101,043, forward strand.
GCGCCTAATTGCCTAATGTTCTTACTGAGACTTGGAAATCAGTGCTGCGCAAGTGGTGAGCTGTCTCTGGGCGGAGCTGCTTCCCGATAGTGTACCATCTCTTCTGCCTACTATCAAAGGGTTTTCTGAAAAGTCCCGGCCAATTTTGCTGTCAAACATCATCATCATAATCACCACTACCACCACCACCACCACCACCACCACCACCACCACCCTTTTGTGTCCAATGCAAAACATGCTGGCAAGCATGTAAGCTGTTAAAGTACCTTAGCTACTTCCTGCCGCCCGATTCTTGGCCTATCCCCCTTAGTGGGTGCGCGCCATCACAGAGGTTCATCATCATCATCAACATCATCATCATCATCATCCTAAAGCGCTGCATGTCGCTGGAAGGTGAAGACGTGCACAAAACTATACGTTGACTTTGATGCACATGACTTGGGTTCCTAATGAGGTCTCCGTCTCAGAACTAAGACCTAGACTATTTTTCTAAGTTTGCGCTGGGAACTGTTTTATTCCTGTTCAGGGCAACTGCTCGCTGTCACTTCCACAAGCGAACAGTTTCACGTCGGTCTCTGCTGTAGCGTCAAGCTTATACAAATAAAAAACTGAGAAAATTCATCACGATAACCCAGTTTAGGACGCAAGAAAACGCTTTCGTTGGCGCTCAATCACGTGGCTCTGGGGATTGCGTCATAGTACGCATTAATTGAGAGTTCTTGCAACATTCTGAAGAGCTTTATTAAAATGCGAGGGCATTTTTCTTTGTTCACCCACCCCCCTTTGGTCTGTCTATGTGGCTTCGATACGTTGGACTGCGTGAAAAAAAAGAGGGGGAAGAAACTAAAAATGTTCTAGCCCCTATGAGGAATGGAACTCGGACCTGCAGGATGGTAGTCGAGTACATATCCTCGGCGCCACATCAACAGTTCAGAAGGGGGCGCGAAATACGTGCAACAGCAGAGCGGCAGAGCACCGCCACCGTCGTGCTGTCACGATGTCGACGCGCATTCGCGGCTCGCGCGTGGAGGGTTCGGCGGTCTCTAGAGACGCGCATTTCGTTTGCCTGCAAAAGCGATGAAACCAAACACCGTCACGCTCCGCTCAAACAGATTTAATAGAAATGAATAAAGTACGTGCGATAGGCTTATTCTCTTGCATTACTTAGACCATCATCGTAGATAGGTCCTGCTGGATTTGTTTTTTCGTCTTTATTGTTTTTTTCTTTTTTGTTTTAGCCCAGATGTTCATGTTACTTCGAGCTTACCTCTGTTTAGTTATTCTTAATTGCATTTAAGCCTTACTTTAATTTATTTTCAGCCGCTCTTAGCATCTGTCTTAAATTATTGTGCGTGCATTCACTGGAAGATGATAGATCTAAAGGCTGACACGTGTTGGATTTATAAGCCCACAGACAAGTAGCTAGAAGGAGGTATACAGGTATACATATGGAGTAGCTAGAATGGGGTAGCTAGGAGGAGGTATACATATAACTCTCAGTTCATGCACTCACTGTCGCAGCTATTGGCCGGCTGCCACGATATGTCACGAACTCATAGGGCGCTCTGTTACTAAACATCTGCTGTTTTTATGCAACAAATGGTGCGATTTGAAACATCGTGGTCCCAACGGAAGCACTTACTACGCATGTAAGATATTTGCGTGAAGAACGATTAGGTTAGCAAAGACCCATCAAAGAAGAAATACTTGAACATAGCTCCTGTGCCACTACTGCTTAGGGTATGCTGCTATGTCTCGATCATTAGTTTTGTATGTATACAGGTCGCTCTAATCTCGTTTTCAATTCTTGTTTTTTTTTTCTTTTTGCCCTGGCCCCGCAGCTACTCTGTCAAATATCGACACAAATATTCTGAACACCGAATGTTGTGTTTTGATTTTATTGAGCAACATTAATCGACCGATGTTAACGCCCACTAGGGCCGTCGCGAATCTGCTTTTATATTATCCATTATACGCAGAACTGTCAATGCCCAAAGTTGTCAGTTCGACGAATGACGAAATGCAGAAGATTGATTAGATACAGCTACAAGCTGCTGTCAATAACAAAAGCTTTTGAGGTCCTAACGTCCGAGACTTGGAAAACAAGCAGCCATAAAGTAGTTTTATTCCTCCTCTTTCATTAGCTTTTAAACTATCGGAGATTTGACTGTTAAAGAGAGAATTGTCCCAGAATTATTTAGAAAAGGTTGCATACACTCAAAGAGAGGGGTTGTAATGCCAGAAAGCTCTGACAAAGGCATTGAACTGTGAAGAAGGCTCCCGTGGGAGTAGCCAAAATGTTAAAAAGGCTTTAATTTTTTTTCGTCGGTTTCCTGGCCCCTTCTTTTTTACAATTTTTTCTTTACTTTCTGCTGAGTGCACACGCGTTTAAATTTTAATTTCATTCGGTTGTTTTTTAATCTCGCGCTTAAGTTCAACATCACATCATCCATCATCAGACATCCACCCACCATTTATTGGTGTTCCGCAAAGCGTTATCGGGTGGACCAACGCGTTTATGTAAATCGAGTAGTTATGTGCGTGTGACGTGAGCGTACGTTTGTGTGACGACAGTAACAAGACGACAACGGTGACGACAGCAGTGTGACGATAACGACATGGTCGACGCGAATGTATAAAAATGCTGGTTGTTCGGTTGTGCGTAGGGTATCGAAGCGGCATAAGCGAGAGATACACTTATTCTGACGTGATCTGTGACTAAGTCTTATGAAAATGTAGGTGCGAGGAATACATCGATTGTGGTATGATCTGCGACTAAGTGTTATACAATCGCACTTACCTTGTCTAGGTCGTATACTCTGTCTCGCGTTCGGTTCAAGTTCCTCAGTGATGCGAACCTAATTAGTGAGCGATAAAACGACAAGGGCATTTGTACTCGGGCGAAGAAATGTTACAACGTGATCAACCTGGGCCCATCATGAAGGCGGTACAACGTCACAAGATTTCTAGATAGCTTTAGCTGCTACGAGAAAAATACTGGAGAATGAGGTCCGATCCCGAAGGCGGTGCACTAACACGGCGTTTCAAAGCGTGAACTGTCACAAGGAAAGAGTGTGAGAAACTGGCACTTGACGCATGCGCCAAACGTCTCAGCGAGCTAGTCAGTTTTGGCATGCACGAGAGGAGTGTGCGTGCGATTGTGGCCTAATGAGTAGGGCTATGGGCTGCTGTACCCAAGGGCAGAGGTTCAATTCGACGGCCGGTCATGCATTTCCTTTTATTACACATGCCCAAACGGAGGCGAGACAGGAATCTAAACACCTACCTACCTACTTACCACAAAGTGCGTGGAATGAGGCAAAGAATATACTTCGCTTTACAGATTTAGAGGTCCAAACGTCATTGGCATTTTGCAGCGCCATTCACAATGGATATTTCTCAGCTTAGCATCGTGATAAATGGGCTTAATGAGATCGAAGTCAGATTTCAGCAGCACATGGTCATCAAGAGCTTCCGAGCGGCTGTACAAAAAGCGAGCAAGTTGTGTCACCATTATACGCCTGCCACTGCATGGAACAAAGGTGGTGTCAAACACATACTGCTAAAATGCTCTGGAGTTTCTGGAGGGCTAAAGGCCGGCACTCCGCGGGCTAATGCGCAGTGAACCGGCGCGCACTCGCGCAGTTGACGTAACCTTTCCTCGGGGGCACCGTACTAAAATTTAGGAAGGAAGTGTCTCGCGTTCGGTTCAAGTTCCTCAGTGATGCGAACCTAATTAGTGAGCGATAATGACTACCGGCGTTGCTTGAAAGCGTTCGGTGGATATTACGGATAGGCGACCGTGCGAAGAGGGCTGCATAGCACACACGATACAAGCTTCCGCTTTGGACGGCCCTGTTGTTTGTGACACAAAGCTGTAAGTGCGGCTCTTTCTCTCTGGGCGGTGTGCGTGCGTGCGTTCGCGCTCCTTTTATTCGTTTAATTTTCCACTTACACATTTCCATGTCAGCCGCCGTCAAACTTTGCATACCGGTGTCGATAGAATCCCCACGATATTGCATAAGCTCCACCATGATATTTCCCCTATGCTGCCTCACATCCTCTTTCGATCCTGTCGAAGGTGAAAAAAAGAATAATGGTGCATTCTCATGTCGATCCCTTCTCTTTTTACAGGGTGATTTATCCTTCGGGACCAGGAGGTTTAGAAGCTGAATATCTACGCTACCCTCTTCGTAAAGGTAAGGCACACAGTTGGATTAGTTGATATGCTTTGAATGTACTGATGGCGGGGGCGAGGGGGGATTTATTATAAGAAAAGCAGAGAGGTTAGCCTGAGCACAGGTGGAGGAAGAAAGGGGGGAAAATAATGACGAAAGACGCTGATGAGGACAGGAAGAAGCGATGCATATGCAAATACAATAACCACATAACAAAGTGGTTTCCTTGAAGTCTCGAGTCTAGTCCGGTCTTCTGAAGATAGTCCATAACAGCCCTCGTAGCTGTTTTTACTGCTATGTAGTCACACAGTGCAGCCAGAATAGCACTCGAATTCTGATGCCTGCTGGCGTAGAAGACAGCGTCTTTTGCTGTGGCACGTATTGTGGGCAGTCGAAAAACATGTTGCAGAGTCTCAGGCACTTGGCAGTGTTCCAATACGGATTGTCAGCACGGCCCATAAGATGTGCGTAGCGTCGAGCGAAGGCAGCAAAGGAAGATCCACACGAATCCGGTGAATCATGTGTTGCTTTGCTTCGCTTTACTTTACACTCTTAAAATAGTTGCGCCCTTTGGGGTGTATATTTGTCCCACAATGATAGTCGTCATCTGTCTTGCTTGCGTTTGTAACACGTTTGTAACACGTTTCCCGCACAAATTGTGACTTGACTTGAGTATGTGTCATGTATATATGTTTGTGACTCGACCTTCAGGTGAAATTTGTTTGAAATTGATAAATGAGTTGACATTTAGATTGAGCGTGTTTTTATGTGATTTTTCCGTACCTGCGGCTTTCATTAGATACATTTTTATGTGACAATGGGTAGCTGCAACCAATAAAGGGGGACAGCATTTCCTCAACATCATGCAATAACAAAAACGACTTAAAAAGAAAGAAGAAGACATTGACTTTCCCCGAGGGGGAACCTCAACGTCGGATGTGTATATCGGGCGAAGGCACTAGTTGCCAACGAGATCACCCGATGAGTACAAACAGCATAAATGTTCAAAGACAAATCAATGGCAATGAGGTGGCAAGGACGGCTATCCGGCCTTGCATATTTTAGTCTTTGCGAGGTGAGAGAGAGAGAGAGACCTGAATTTCTTTTTTTCAATAATCTAAGGTCACAGCGTAATGGATGTCAACGCAGAAAAGCAGGCGCAGTATAGACAAGACACAGTATACTGTGCCACGCGGAGCCAGTGCGTGCTTTCTTGAATTACGATGACCATACATGATAGATTAGAGGTCGTCTGTGTAGTAAAATTCAGAATATTGCGAGTACCCACCGATTACTGTATTATGAAAGCGAACGAGAGATTAATCAAGCGTTAAACAGTTCTCACTTCTCATGCAATTTAAGAAAACCACCGTTCGTTTTATTGTACCTTTCCCGACACCGTCGGCTGCCAAGCATTTGCCGTGAAAGTAACACGACCACGTTATTTCATGCTTCAGCTTTGCAGCAATTGTGCCGTTTTCCTTATAACGTTTTTTTTTTTTCCACAACTATTCTTAAATACTGATAATAGTGCAGTAATAGCATATGGCGATTGTTTTGTTGGATTTGGGCTTGAGTCTTCATTTACTTCTCATACTCAATTTTCCGCTTCTGGAACTAATACTCTTCTTGATCAGGCCTTAATCAATAACCCACCGTCTCCAAGTGCAGCTGTCATTGGCATGTCTATCACAGATCATCTTCCCATTTTTATTACCTTCGCCGCAAAAGAACCTCACTATGACACTAGTGATTTCACTTCCAACTTTGACCGGGATAACTTTGTTAATACAATAAGTGGTACCAATGGTCATCAATTAGTATTCTATGCGATCCTGAAAAGGCGCTCGAAAAATTCTGCTTGTTATTTTTGAAAGCAGTGTACGCTAGCACAACAACTGTCAAATGCAAAATAAGTTTAAATTTCCACGTAATCCTTGGATAACACAAGGTTTGTTAACCAGCATGCGTAAAAAAAGGCATTCTTTACAGGAAGATTAAAAAACAGCCGTTCAATGTAAGTCTAGCACATCGCTATCAAAAATACAGTACCATGTTGAATAACCTACTGAAAAAATCAAAACGATTTTATTATGAGAAAGAATTTCGCAAGGCTAAAAATAAGCCTAAGCAACAATGGCAACTTTCAACAACTTTTTGAATACACCCCAGGCTAGTAGAACCATTGATAAAATAACTTATAAACATGAAACTTGCACTGAATCGTCTTGTACAGCCAACTCATTTAGTAATTACGTCTATGCAGTGTACAGTAATAGCCCGATAGCCTCTTCCTATCCATGCAACCGTTGCAATCATACATTCTTTCTTTTCCCCGTCTCAGCCGATGAGGTCTGTTCTGCTATATTAAATCTAAAAAACACTTGCCCAGGTCTAGATAATGTCTCTGCTTATCACCTAAAATTTATTGTCGCTTGTATTGCGGAAACACTGAGCAGCATAATTAATCTAATTTTTAAATGCGGCACTTTTCCTAGTTCGCTTCAGAAGGCAAAATTAATTCCTCTCTTTAAAAAGGTTATAAATCTCTGGTGTCTAATTATCGCCCAATCTCTGTTTTGTCCTCCAGTAGTAAACATATCGAGAAATTATTTCTGAAACGTATAAACAGCTACCTAACAAAGTTTAAGTTATTGAAATCTTGCCAATTCGGTTTCCGTTCTGTCAGTTCGACCAGCTTAGCTTTTATTGCATTAACCGATTACATAAGGTGTTCTATTGACAGCGATAAACTTGTTGGCTCAGTATTTTTAGATTTTACTAAAGCGTTTGATACTGTTATTCATACCATTTTATTTGCCACGCTAGAATATTTAGGTATAACAGGTCCAGCTTTAACTTTTCTAAAAATTGCTTGCATGACCGTGAGCAAACAGTCTGTGTAGGGGGCGCTTATTTCGAATCGAAAGTTATTAATCAAGGAGTACCGCAGGGCTCAATACTGGCACCAGTCTGGTTTTGCATTTACATTAACGACTTAACTGGCGTTCTTATTCTTTCTAATGCTATTTTATATGCTGATGATACCACTATTTTCATGTCAAATAAGTCTTTAACAACCTTAACCTTTAAACTGAACAGTGAAGTAGCGAAAGTTGTAGAATGGTGTCAGTTAAATTATTTAATTTTATACCCTCTCAAAACTCAGTTCATGATATTTAAAACAAAGCAGAGGATGGTGCCGTGTATCACTTAAGTAACTCTCGACAGTCACCTTATTCCTGCAGCGGACTGTGTGTCGTTCCTTGGCATAAAATGAGATCCTAACTTGAAGTTTACTAATCATATTGCGTTTGTTAAACAAAAGACAGCTTTCGGCATAAGATCTCTCATTAAATCACGTGCATTTCTTTCAGAACACGCATTATTATATTTATACTTTGCGTTCATTCATAGTCATATTACCTATGGTATTGCTTCCTGGGGAAATACATATAACTGCCACCTCTCGTCTATTCAACACATACAGAACCAGGCTATTCGCATAATCACCAACAGTTCTTTTTACTCAAATGCTCTCCCGCTACTCCAGGCAACCTTTATACTACCTATATCTGGTTTGTCTAATTATCATTTAAGTATTTTCTTTCTTAAATTACTTAACAAACAGCTTGCTTACGAATTTGTGGACTACAAAATACTCACTAATACCAACCACACTAGGTTTGCGCATAATTTCAACTTTTTACTACCTAAATGTAACACCAACTATGGAAAAATGACATCCTTGTTTTGAGCATTAAAAATATGGAATGACCGATATACCACATTCACTTAACTAACGTCACCTTTGAATGTATTACAACATGAATTAAAATGTTTTATTTTTTGCAAAAAGTTTCATGCCCTATAAGATGTTCTTCTGTATAATAAGGGCTTTTGATATGTGTACTTTTTTGTTTGTTTTCTCTTTCCCAATGTATCGCACTACGTGCGTTCATTTGGTTTCCTTGTACTTTTTTTTTCTTTTAGAACCGAGGGTCCCGTTGCAGTCATTGACTTTGGGCCCCTCGTCTGCATACTACTTGTTGCTTACTCATTGTTATTGAATGGAGAATGAAATGAAACTGAAACAGCGTCTAATGTAGCGTATTCAGGCATCCTGCAGTAAAGAAAAGCTCGCGTGCTAACTCGACTTCTTTGCAAGGTCGCCGGCCTTTGAGAAGGGAGTTGGCCCGCCTCCTGCTATCACGCGTCGCGCGCTGAATCGTTCTCCCTGTAACAGCGGGCACTTACGCTCGATGCTGTTTGGGCTGAGAATTTGGCGGCGCGCCCGTGCGCGCACGCCACGCACGCACTTACGTCACAGTCGTCTCAGCAAGTAAATTAATGCGCAAAAAGTGTGAACTTCTCCGATGGGGAGGAAGAGGACTGAACATCTTTGAGTCCTCTTTCCTCCTTTCCCGGTGTAGGGTATCCAACCGGTCTCAGGGGACAGCGACAGCCTGCCATAGGGAGTTTTATTCGGAGACATCGCGGTGCTGTTGTCCGCGGCAAATATATCCTGGGACCTCCTAGGAATAAAGCATCTCTGTGACGAAAAGTCCACGTACTAAATGTATTCGCATACGCGTCCTGTGGCTCAGAAATGCTATGCCTTTGGCCACTCGGTCTTGGCAGCGACACGATAGACACTGGAAGTGCATTTGCGCTTCGCATTTCATATCCTCAGAGAAAATTGCCTGAGGTTTCTTAGTTATTCTAACGCTGGCTACACTGACAATTGTGTTTGAGAAATAGTAACGAACGAATGTTCTTCTCGTGGGCGAACCCTGGAAACTAATTCTGAATAATGGCGAATAGAGCGCAAAACGCGGCAACTGTGAACTCACGGAGAACCACAGCTTGGGCGCGGACGACTCCGTGGTGCACCAACCAAGGTTAACACATATCTGACGTATTCTGGCGGCGACGAGTGTCGGCGTGGGATGATCGGTGTACGTCGTACGCACCGGCCGAAATTAGGGATGTGAAGTATCTTGTTGAATATTCCGGTCGATAGTATACAAATTGAATGTTACATTTTTAATATTTGTATTCGATTTGAAAACCACATATTTAATAGCTTTTAATATACTTCACAATGCACCTATCTTTGGAACCAACTAATGTGTGTTGGGATGCATTGTCCATATCATCGTTCTACAGCCTCGCACGCGGGTGGTGCAAAACGACAAACACACACACGGTAAAAAAGAAGAGAAGAATAAATAAAGAACCTTAAGCATAGACAAAATCGCTGAAATATTGTTTTAGCGATGGACATTCCGCCTCTCTTTTTCGGTTCCAGGCTACCGTCGCGCCCGATACTCGCTGGTTCACCAATACACCTTTCATGTGCTTCTCATGCTCCAGCGCTAGTCATGTGCATGATGACCAGTGCACGTCCGAATCCTTCGAATGTTAAGAAAGCTTGATGTCACATACGGGGGGTCACAACTATCATGCATAAAGATTTAAAAGTATGAACCAAAAACAGAACCAAGGTAATGTTGTTTGCCATCGCTTGGGGATGCCCAGATTATTTTTTGCATTCCGGTAGTTACAGAATTAGTCTTAAATAATGAATCAACTTATCAAGTATTATAATTAGATGAAAAGTGTCAATGAGAAAATTGTAGAGCAACATGAAAAACTCCCGATACAGCTTTCTATTTCTCAACACGTGCTACATAAGAACGTTTTCCCGAGCGTGAAAGAATCCTGCGAATACGCGCGAAGTGCCTCAAGCGGCCAGTCGCGCGGCAATTTTATATTAGAATTAGAGGTGTTAATTACAACGAGATAAGGTAGACCATTCAAGAAGTTCGGAGGCGTAATTACGGTAGAGCGAGGCAAGGAAAAGCATCTGTGCTTTGAAGTGGAAGCTAACTCATCTTTACAATGTGCGTCTTAGCTAAACGCTGCAAAATAGATGGAGAAGATGGAGAAGAAGCAGACAAAACAAAACACCGCTAAACTTTATTTTACTGGTAGATCTCTAAAGGTAATTAGAAGGTAGAACCAGAATTTGATTAAAACAGGTTTTGGTTTTCTTTTTATTTTTGATGTTCGCTCTTTCCACTCGCATTTTTACTTATTTCCTGGGAAGTAGCATAGCCTCCCTCGAGAGCGCTCAGCCGAGCGGCTCTTTAGGACTCGTTTCGTGCCGTCGCCCGCGGGCCTGATCACGGGCGCCGAACGGCGTCGGGAGGAGAGAATCCCACAAACTAAAAAAGGCGGCTGGCCGAAGCAGCGGGGCTGATTCATCGGGAGTCTTATTGATGCCCGATTAACCTGCAGCACATTGATCGCGGTGGACACTGCAAGTCGTATCCCCGAGAAGGCTGCGGTCCAGCCTGCACTGCATCAGCAATGCGGCTGCATGCCTACGGGCGGCCGTCTTTTCTCCGGCATACAGGAAAAGCTGTAGGAGCGTAGCGATATATATCGGCGTGCTGGGGGACGCTTCGCAATGGCGTCTCGCAAGATAGAGAGAAGCTATAAAATAGAAGGAACAGGGGCCGACGGTCATAGCTGAGGCAGTCAGTTGCTTTTATGGCCCTGTTTCTTTCCGTATGCGCCAGACGGAACGGCGGTCGCCGTTCTGCTAGCCAGTAGATGGGTGTTGGCGGCGCGGGAAACTTCCTCAGTTGGCGCGCTGCTGTGACGGCGGAAAATAGACCAGCGAAGTGGCCCGCGGCGTCCGGGCAGTCTCAGTACAGAGCGCGACAACGTGAAAGAGAGAGAGAGAGAGAGAGAGAGAGGGGAGGGAGGGAGGGAGGGAGGGAGGGAGGTAGAGAGAGAGATAAGGTTGTAAAAAGAGAAAATACAGGGAGGTTAACCAGACCTAGTTGTGGTTGACTACCCTGTACGGATGGAAGGTTAAGGGGTTAGAAAGAGAGGAGAGGAGCACAAAGCGACAGCAAGTCCGGGGTGCAGAATCCTGCGGTAACAGGCGGTGCTCTCAAAGTCTATTACGCAGTCCTGTAGACACCAGGAACTTGAGCAGCGCTGTTATAGCCTTCTGCGTATGTTGGAGCTCCTTTGGGGAACACTGGACTAGAACTTTTCTTTGGAATTGTGGACGATTGTTGAAGAGACACTAAAAATAAATATGAGTTTGAGCTAGGCCGATACATTGTTAGTCTAGAAATTTATCCTTTTTCTGTTTGCTTATATATCATTTTGTTCCGTAGAAAATAGCCGCGGAAGGTGCCGCTGCTGCTTCTAAATTTGAGCGAACCAAGCCCAAACGGACGAGTTCAGGTAATCTACACGCGACCTCCCTCTGTACCCTCTCTGTGAATCGTCCAATGCTGTCTTCACATGAGAGGTACCATAGTCCACAACAGGTGGCGCCACTCTTACTTCGTATTTTCTGGTGTACAAAAGCTCTATTGTCGCTATGAATGATGAGAATTCGTTATCACAGAAGCCTGAACTTTCAATTTATCTCAGCCTAATATTGTCATTTAGTTTCCCTTTAAGTCTATCAAGCACTGCACCCATCACTTTCCTCTCGGCACTATATATTATATTAATAGTGTAGGCCAGACACACAAAACGTGCGTGAATGTCTCGTCGCAGCTGCATGTGTTGCAAGTGGGGTGGTCAGTCATTCCATCGAGGAAGGCATAAGAGTTCGTAAATGCTACGCTAAGCCACAAATGATACAACATGTTCGCATCGTGGTAATCCAGGTGGTTGACGTAGTTGCGGGTTAGGGGACATCGAACGTAGATGGGACATGGTGAAGACATTAGAGTCCACTAGGGCTATGCACGTTCACGGGACATCGGAGCTTAGTCCAGCAGCGGCTAAGCTCCGATGAAAGCGGGATCAAAATGCACCGACCGCTGTCATATGCAGATCTGGCGGCTTCGTTGGCGTCGTCATTCCTATTGATATCGCATTGTTTTGGTAGCCATTGAAAATGTACGTTATGTCCTTTCTTATGGCTGTGTTGATAGGTTCGTCGAATTCTGGATACCAGCTGTTCATTGGGTGCGCGGAGGTTTGCACTTTGTGTGCTTTGTAGGACCACATTGGAGTTGCAATAAACTGTCGGTTGCTTGACTGGCTGCTGACTAATTAACTCGAGTGCAGCGCTGACTGCAACAGTATGTTTCAACAGAACAGTTGGTGTTTGCTGCAGCAAGCTTTGTTGTTCCAGAAGTGCTGCTTTCAACGTCATCATTATCCTATTTTTATGTCTACTGCAGGATGGAGGATTCTACCAGCGGTCTTTAATAACCTCTGTCTTGTGGAATCTGATTCCAAGCTATACCTGCGAATTTCCTAATTCCATCACTACACCTAATCTTCTGCCGTCCTCGACTGCGCTTCTCTTCCTTTGGCACCCGTTCTGTTACTCTAATAGGCCACAAGTTATCTGCCCTACGCATTATATGACTTGCCCAGCTTCACTTCTTCCTCTGAATGTCAACTGGAATATTGGCGACCTCGCTTTGCTCTCTGGTATAAAGGGCGATATGTTTTTAAGGTTTATGGAATTTTTTTTAAATCGCCTGTGGCAGACAGCGTAATTCTTGTCCTTGAACTGTATTTTTCGAAGACGCGGACATTGCTAGCACGAGAAATCGAAACACATATTGAACCAATTAACAAAAATTCGCTAATTCACTTCTAAATTAATTAATTTTGGGCACATATTGAAATTTGCGAATTGTAGCCGGTGAAATTGCGAGGCGCATACATTTGAAATTAGTTTCCAGGATGACACAAATTTTGAGATGTTATTTCCCGAAGTGTAGAGCGAAATACATGGGCGTTCCAGTTACATTTTGCTTCAGTGCATAAAATAGCATATTGTTAAAAAAAAAAATAGAACAACAGTGTAATCTTACGGCAAATTTGATAGTGTATATCTTCAAAGTGGCGTCATTCCGGAAATTCTTTCCAAGTGGATACGCCTTGCAAACTCAGCAGCTCGGCTGCAATTCTTAAATTACAATAGAATAATATTTCTGTTGAGTGTGTGTAATAAAGTAACTGCATATCACTTGTCCTAAACCAACGAATAATATCAATTCAAGCAGTTATGTATCATTGTAATGGGCTAGTTGACAATGCTATTTTTTTCTGTTATAAAACTTTAAGTTGAGGATGTTGTATCTACTTTTAAAAAAAATTATTTTTTGGGGGGCTTTACGTGCCAAAATCACTTTCTGATTATGAGGCACGCCGTAGAAATTTGGACCACCTGGGGTTCTTTAACGTGCACCTAAATCTAAGTACACGGGTGTTTTCGCATTTCGCCCCCATCGAAATGCGGCCGCCGTGGCCGGGATTCGATCCCGCGACCTCGTGCTCAGCAGCCCAACACCATAGCCACTGAGCAACCACGGCGGGTTATGTACTTTTGTGCTACGTGTACGTTATTCGCTGTTGCCAAAACTTTAACAGAGCAGCAATCTCTGTCAGGCCTCGGTGCCTTTTGCTGTTGTCACCGTTTCTGTAAAGATGCAGAAGAAAATAAGTCTTTCTTTCTATTAAAAAAAGGAATAATTAGTAGATTTTTTTGTAATTAATTGAATATGTGTTTCGATTTCTTGTGCAAGTAATGTTCGCCTGCCTGAATAAACCAGTGGAAGGTCTAGAATTATGTTATTTGCAACAGGCTATATTTAAAAACTCTATAAAAGTTAAAAATTACCACCCTGTATTGCTGTATTCCTGTCTCGTAAGGTAAAGCCTAACATTTTTCATTCCATAGCTCGTTGCGCGGTTCATAACTTCTGATCAAGATTCTTTTTAAACCTCCAAGTTTATGCCGCATATGCTAGTAACTATTAAAGGGGAAATCAGACATTCACGCGTTCGTAGCAAATGCTACAAAGGAAACCCATACGGGTTCCTCGAAACGTAGCAAAGCCTCACAGTTGAAGAAAAATTCATCCTGGTCCCGGACTCGAACCCGGGCCACCGGCATTCCGGGGCAGCCGCTCTACCATCTGAGCTAACCAGGCGGCTAGCAGATGGCAGGGCGAAGTCGAATTTGTCGACAACACCAAGCGAAGGCAAGAGTTTGACGTAACAGTTCTGCGGGATCTCGCAAGGTGGAGAGAAGTAACTAATAAAGGGGAAATCAGACATCCACCCGTTCGTAGCAATTGCTACAAAGGAAACCCATACGGTTGCCTCGAAAGGATGTCGCTACTATTTTATCGGAATCGCTTGTGAGATTGTCCTGCTTATCTTTCACTCCATACATTTTGCTCTCTCCTACGCCAAGTTTCCTCCACAGTGATCTTATGGTGCCCCCATTTCGCACTGCTTCCTGAATATTTTCGATGTTATAATTTCAACTATCACTTACTTTCTTCTTGTTTATCAGCTTTGAGGGTTCAACCAATTCTATCTGATCTCTTGAGTTAGACGGTTTCATGCTTTGTCGTTTCTTTATTTTAAGTAATTTGTTACTTGAGAGCACTTGCCTACTTGTTGCTTTGGTGCCTTAGCTCCTATTTGAATTGCTGCTTCTACAATCAGTCTAGCTACGGTTTCATTAATTATCTCGATGTTAACTACATCTTCCTGTTCTAAAGCTGCACATCTCTTCACGAGCAGCTGCCTGAATCCATCTTCGTTTACCCTGGCTGCTTCTAGATTGGCCTGTTCTCTCTCGACTATATTTTGCTCCTTCTCTCCTCAAATTGAGAACAATCCTATACCTCACTAATCTGTAATCACTGCCCTTTACCCTACCTAATCCTTCTTTATCCTTCACTATGTTGCCTTACTGGGTAGTAAAAAAAGAAATCTCTAAAGTGAATAACACTATAACCCGGCAACGTGTAGGAAGTCCAGTAAGGCTCTGTATGTAATGACACTCATCATCAAGTCGCCTGTTCAGATGCTCTGGCCTCGGCAGTGATCTCTCTCTCTCTCTCTCTCTCTCACACACACACACACACACACACACACACACACACACACACACACACACACACACACACACACACACACACACACACACACACACACACACACACACACACACACACACACACACACACACACACACACACGCACGCACACGCACACGCGCGCACGCGCACGCGCGCACACACACACGCACACACACACACACTAGAGGTGAGCATTTGTCTTGTAGGCCAATGCAGATATATCATCCTTGTTCATTAATGGCCTAAAATAAGCTTCATTTTCTATATATCCCGTGCTTTTGGCTTCAGCGTCTGTTCACTTCGTACACCGTGGTTATTTTACGAAATCGATTGATTGATTGATTGATTCATTTGGGTCTAACGTCACAAAGTGGCATCTGGGCTATGCTATAGGCCACCAATGTAGTAGAGCTTTAGAATAGTTTTGACCTCGTATTGATTTGAATGTAAGTTTCTTATCAAAAGCAAAATTTACGTGCTTGCTACACAAACCCTAATGAAGCAGAATCAGTCCTAAATTTATTTGCATTACGCAGTAAGTCCTGTCGTATTGTGGAAATGGTGATGGTGAAGTTTCTCACCCATAAAGCGAAAGAACTCGAGCAGGCAATATGTCAGAAACTATGTGGGCGATAAGAAAATAAAAAAGTGCGTCCGACCTCTCTCCACCAAAACTCACTGAGAACGTTCATGCCCTGGAGCGATGTCATTTGTCGCGAGTAGCTGTCACCTGTGGCTCATCACTTCATATGTTGATGTTGCCTTTGAGCCGTGAAGATACCTAGTACATGTATGGACTGACCCTACTTCAGACGGGTCGCATCATAAACCTAAAGTGAATGAAAATGTCCATGCGTTTGAAACCGGCGACTTGATTACAACGTGGTGACTGTGGGACCATTTACGCCACCGGTGTCACCCGCCGGGCACACACTGCTTGCTCAACGTCGACGTTACGCCCCGGGTCGCGCCTCCGCAGGAACGGCGAGTGGTGGTAGTAAACCTCCCTCGATGTGATGTTCTGTCTCTGACGCTCGTCTTCGCTTTGTGGCGTCCTCTTGTTTGTTCTTGGCCTTCCATTTGGGGCAAACACTCGGTGCAGAGGTCTTCGACACTGTCCGCACACAGGCTCCGTTGATCGTGTGAGCGCAACAAATGCTCCCCGTCGCTCCATCACGACCTAGTTCGGCACGAATGCGCTTGACGCCCTGTCAAAGCGCAAGACGGCCTCGCCGTCGGGGGAAGTGCCCTCTTAGCCGAACTGCAAGGGCCTGATGCGGCTACGTCAAAGCGTCACGGCGGCCACTTTTGTGCCGTTCACGCGCGAATGGTGAAATTTGAGAGACAGGAACGAGTGAGAAGAAAGTGTTACGACGCATAATGGTTGCCGCCAAAATGTGTACACGTCTGTCTTCCTCAATTTAGAATAAAGTGAGTGTGCGAAGAACGAGTAAAATTCCGACACATGATGGCACAAATGCGAATTTGAGCTGGCATAATGTAGTGACCCCTCTCGCTATTCCTTTGCTATCATCCATCGCTTACGACCGGCCGATTGCGGTGATAACGTATGCGGATCGGCGCTCGGACCACTGCCGAATTGTTATAATAAAAAATATTGGACCTGAAGAGTTACATTATCCCGGCCCGTCACCGGCAAGTGGTGCAAACTAGTTCAAGCATCATCTGTCGCCCCCTTGTGATCTCGCCCCTTGAGTGACATTGTGTGTTGACCTCGTTGAAAGGCAGAGCGAGAAGTATACGTCAACTTCAGTTATGGTGAGCGCACTGTTTCGAACTGACTGAATCTTTGAAGTGATAATATATTCGCGGCTATGGCTTTCGACTCAGGCGGTATAAGTGAATGAGAAAGAATCTGAAACAGAATATACATTAGAAAATGCAGACAGCTAATCGAAAGGCGAAGCCCTTAGCGAAGCGTGTGCGGCATCACGTAGATGCATGTGCAATTGCATTGCGTGCGACTCTACAGCGTGTTTCAGCTAAATTCGGAGAAGGAATTAAAAAAAAAAAAGCATAGCCGCTACGCTCGTCGAATTGGCGCAGTATTGTTCTGAGCCCCATGAAGCACGTCGTGATATTTGTCGTTCCAATCTGCCAAGCTGGATAATTAGCAAAGATTGCTTAATTAACTTTTAAATAGTAGTTCTAGCTAAAAATCTTCAGAAGAAAAGTTGCAGCGCTTGTTCAGAAACATCGGATTATTTCATCTGTGCCAACTGCCCTGTTTAATTTTTTTCCAGCCTTTCTTTAACGTGCGCGAAATTAAAAAAATACAAAATGCCACTTGACTTCCGCCTAACGCACCGCGCTTTTTTGTCCTCAAATTTAGGTTGAACGAATTAGTAAAAACTGCTCCACGCACAGAGATCGATTGAACGGGCTGTTGGGGACTGCGATGGACATTAAGTCACAAAAGGGGCGTACCATTTTAAGAAAAAAATTTCGGGCCGAAGCATTCATATGGCGGCGGTTTAGCCAGCGAAGCTGTTTAAGTGATTAGGTTAAATCGTACATTCACACACACGTATAAATATATAATCTTATTTCGAAACGACGGTAATCACGGCTGTTTGATCGCTGTGGTACACTGAGAGATGTCCCGTTTTCACACAGAACACATTCTTGGCGAACGTCAAGTCGATACAGGAGCCGTGAATGGTCATCGGATTCGATGTGTCCGTATAACACAAGAGCCCAAATTCATCCGCAGCCTACCGGAGGAACCAATCGTTCTGTGGTTTCGACAAGCCCACGTTGAAATCGTCAACCATGATGATGGGTGCAGTTTGGTCCGTAGCACAATGCGAGAAGTGTATGCGCATGAAATTTTGCACATCCGACATGGACGCATTCGGCGATATGTATACGGTGTACAGACAATTTTTCCCATTTTACGTTGGAGTTGAAACTGTTGCAATGGTCTACCTCTGCAATGCACAATCTGGTTCTTACCCACCGGGGCGGCTATCGCAGCGCACATCACCGTATTTTTCCGCCCTAACTGCCGCGCCGTTGTATTAAGGGCAGACGACAGCACACGCAGGCGGCAGCAACGGCTGCGTCCGCTCCCCCACTCCGCAGGAGCGGTGCGCGATGTGATGACGTGCCCTTTCTTTTTTCTCAGCCCTGACTGTTTTAGGCTTGTAGCGCAGCTCAGGACGAGCAAAAAAGGAAGGAGGTAGGGGTAATCAAAGGGAACTTATTGCTCGTCCTGAGCTGCGCTACAAACCTAAAACAGTCATGACATGCCAACTCGCCCAAAGTGCCACGCTTCTCAGCCCTGCTATCGTTCGTTCTCCGCTGTTCGATGTTCGCGCCGCCATCTTTTTCGTTCACTTTACGGACGTTAGCCTGCCCAGATACCTCCCCCCCTCCCTTGCGAGACCACTAAGCGCCGCCATCTTTTTTGTGCACTTTACGGGCGTTAGCCAGCCCAGATACCAGGCGTATGAGACCAGGCGTATCAGACCAGGCGTACGGCTTATTCATACAGGTCCGTCAGGTAAACAGATTCGCGGTAAAAATAATTCAGCGAAGAAGCCGCTGCCACGTGTGAATGCGATATGAGACCGGAAGCAGCATTTGACACAGCGCAGGCACTTTCTTTTTTTCGGACCAATGAAGAAACAGGATTGAGGGGCTGAGACTGATAGTGTGATGAAGGAAGGAGATAAAAACCATGCTGCCTCCGGTCCCATATCGCATTCGCATGTGGTGGCCGCATTCTCGTTGAACTTTTTTTCTTTTTTTACTTTTGTCACTTCACGTCCATCGCACTCACCGACAGCCTGTTCAATCGATCTCTAAGCACAGAGCAGCCTTTGCTAATTCTTTCAACTACAGGGCACTAAAGGCACGGCGCGTCAACCAGCACTCGCGTCGTATTTCTTAAAATTTCTAGCCCTTTAAAGAAAGGCTGTAAGAAAATTAAACAGGGCAGTTATGTTAGCATAGATGAATATTCCGGTGTTTCTGAACAAGTGCTACAACTTTTGCATTGAAGATTTTTCGCTAGAATTACTGTTTAAAAAGTTAATGAAGCAATCTTTGTTAATTATGCAGCTTGGAAGATTGGAACACAAAATGTCATGGCGTGCTTCATATGGCTCAGAACAATACTGCGCCAAATGGACACGCGTAGCGCCATTGTCTTTGCTTTTTTTAATACTTGGCCCAAGTTAGCTGAAACACCCATGTATATTTCTTTAGAGGAGAAAGAATGCTCCACTGACGCGCCAGCAGATGCACCCGATCACCTCGTTGTATTGCGCGTCGTCGACGGCAGATCACCGTAGAGCAGATTTTCTACGAACACCGACCAAGAATCACACTGCCTGCCTGCCTGTCCACGGTGTAATGAGTCTACAATCACATTGTGGTCATTATTCGCTCCCGCCGCCCTGTGTTTCGTACGTAGCGTTCTCCCTGCGTTCGTTAAACGTCTGCTGAAGTTCTACTTAGCGTAATGAGTTTCCAGTCATTAGAGCGGCTATTGTGTTCGCTTGCGGTTCTCCAGTCACGTTCGCCAGGTTGACGCCGCTTGCTCGGGGGGCGAAGCCGCCTAGGCGTCCGAAGGCGAGGCGGCGAAGACGTGGACTCGCCGTCGCCCTCGCTAACCTTGCCGGCCTGCCTCGTTCGGAGGGTTAACGCACATCCAAAAGAAGGTCACGAAAGGAGCCGACGCAATCCTCATTGCCGTATACTAGCTTGCACTCACTCCCGTTCAGCTCCGCAGAACTTGGTTTCTCTGTGGAGAGTGCTATATGGTCTATTTTCAGCAACAACGAGAGCGTAAGGCGTACACACTCACAGAGGGACCCTGTGAACACTCCTCCAAATATATATATATATATATATATATATATACGTTTGCAGGAACATCGACGGGAAAAAACAGACAAAAAGCGCCCTGTGCATTACTCGCCGAGCGTCGCTGAAGTCGTAGCCCCGCAACGGGCCGCGATCCACGCTACTTGCAGCAATGAGAAGAGAGGAAAATTCAAGGAAGAAAAAAAATCCGCCTCCATTCGGTACTGGTGCGGCTGTTAGACGTCGTTACACAAGCGACGTACGTCACACGCGCATGCGACTGTGCTGAAATACAATATACATCCTCATTCTTCTAGGCCGTTCGCCAAGCGCAAGTGCCTTATAGAACTAAATTTATGCTTAAAAGTTAATTTTGTCAGAAAATGCGCAGCGTACGACTTACGCACAAGCTGCAGATATGATAGCTTCGGATTGTTATTCGAATATACGAGAAAACCAATCTTTTAAGCGTAAACTGAACGTCAAGTCCTTTTCGAGTTGCCGTTTGAGGTCTGCCTGAGTGGCCGCGGCCGCTAGGTGATGGTACTGATAGCACAGCACACATCCTCATTCTTCTAGGCCCTCCGCCTAGCGCAAGTGCGTTATTGAAGTAATTGAATTTCTCAAAGGAAAATGCGTCAGAAAATTCGCAAGGTAGGAACTCGACACAACCTCCAGACGTGATATTATCGGATTGTAATTCGAATATACTAGAAAACATAATTCTGTTACGCAGAAACTCAAACACAAACCCCTTTTCCAGCTGTCTATTTTATAGGTGAGCACGCCACGCAATAGCCCGACCAACTAGGGGCTAGCAGCTTCGCTGTAAAAAAGCTGTCTCGAGACTATGTAAAGAGAAAGATATCGTTTATTGATTGTGGCAATCGTAAGGCTGTTGTATTCGTGAAAACGTAGAGAAAAGCTCATTGTCCGTATTCACAAATCAGTTCGTAAGCAACAGATCGTAAGGACAGAAGCGGCCCAAGGGAGATAGCGAACATGTTGTTAGAGAAGGTCCGCTGGCCAATAGCAGACTGGTAGTAAACGATCGAAAGTTTTTGTGTACTGCTCAAGGAAGGGGGTGGGGTTATTATGTATAACAGAATTATTAATACGAGGCCGAATCAGAAAGTCCTTGCCCCTATTTTCTTAGCCAAATTACGGCCGTAAATGCGAAGTCAACATATCCATTCATCCAGGGATGGACCTTTGCTTGGACCGACTCGGCCTTATGTGGCAGTAGCTCCGCGGCTCGGCGCTGCTGTCAGTTGTTTAAGATGGCGGTTGTGCTTCACACGTCCACGGCGTACGAGCAACGAAGTGTTATTCGTTTTCTATGGAGCAAGGGACGAACGCCCATCGAAATCCACAGGAAAATGCAGCCCACGTATGGGGAAAGGTGTCTCGCTTCGAGAAGTGTAAGGCGGTGGTGTTGCGAGTTCGCAAAAGGCCGTGAAGATTTGCATGACAATGAGCGTTCGGGGAGGCCGCGTGCGTCTCTGACTGACGACAGGGGCATCTCAAATTTAGTGCTGCGATGGGACAAATGTCTGAATCTGTGTGGAGACTGTGTGTAGAAGCGTAATTTACGCAGAATGGTACGTATATTTGTAATTACCTCTGCATACCTTAATTTGGCTAATAAAAAATAGAGGCAAATACTTCCTGATTCGCCTTCGTATACAGAACACTTCTGTTATACAAAGTAGAACATTTCCTTATTGGTCAGTGTGTGTGTCCGACGCATGCAATAACGATAGGCAAGTTTACGGGACTATTAAATTATGGGGTTTTACGTACCAAAACCACGATTTGGTTATGAGGCACGCCGTAGTGTGGGACTCCGGAGAAAGTTGAACCACCAGGGGTTCTTTAACGTGCAGCTAAATGTAGATTACGAGACTGTTGCCGTGTCGACAGCAAATCAGGTGGCACTCATGTAAAATTAAATTATGGGGTTTTACGTGCCAAAACCACTTTCTGATTATGAGGCACGCCGTAGTGGAGGACTCCGCAAATTTTGACCACCTGGGGTTCTTTAACGTGCACCTAAATCTAAGTACACGGGTGTTTTCGCATTTCGCCCCCATCGAAATGCGGCCGCCGCGGCCGGGATTCGATCCCGCGACCTCGTGCTCAGCAGCCTAACACCATAGCCACTGAGCAACCACGGCGGGTGGCACTCATGTACTAGAAATAGTGTGAACGCGAGCTCGCAAGCCCCTGAACGAACGAAAAGTTCGCTGCTTTTGCTTCTGTATTTGCTGGTTTTGTACTTTTTGTGATGCAATTATACAGCGAGCTATCCGCCTAATTGCAAATATTTGATGTTAACTAAACACAATAGATATTTAAGGTGGGTGATCACACTGTCTCACGTAGCTGTAATCGGAAGAAATAAATACCTTCACAATATTTTTTTTTTTTATCGCGGCTGCTTTGTGTAGAGAGCGCTAGCTTTACGCTTTACCTCTTATACTAAAATAAAATAACCCCAATTATTCCGTCAAATTCCTACAGGTTAAACATAGCTTAAATAAAAAAAATTTTTTTTCGAGTCAGTCTTCGTTATCTGCAGTGGCATTGGAATGAGGCTCGTTTCGGACGTATGGAAAATAAGCCTGTACCTGAGCTGCGGTATTCGGACCCTATCGGACGGGTCCAAGAAATTGTGCCTGATGAGCTGTTCAGACGTTGGCCGCCGTACCTAGATGGCTTGCATTCGGGGACTCCGAAGCGGGCAACTGCATTTGCTCACGATGATTTGCCGTCATTAGCCAGGTCATCGGAAATGGGCTATGCTACTGCTTCAGGCTTCAAGCGCGCGGTACACGCTTCACATTGTGTGCGTGTGTGTGTGTGCGTGTGCGTGTGCGTGTGTGTGTGTGTGTGCGTGTGCGTGTGCGTGTGTGTGTGTGTGTGCGTGTGCGTGTGCGTGTGCGTGTGTGCGTGTGCGTGTGCGTGTGCGTGTGCGTGCGTGCGTGTGCGTGTGCGTGTGCGTGTGTGTGTGTGTGTTTACTATAAGTTTCTGTTTCCCTATAAGCTACGGCCACAGAATGAAAGTACTTGCAACATGAGCGAATAATGGAGTATGTATGTTCGTTAAGACAGAATATGAGTCTCCATAGGACGCATCTCATGGGTGAAATTCTAGATCGACTCCTGTGGGATAATTTTGTTGCTATATATGGTACAGAAACGTACGTCATGGGCTTGTTTAAAGAACATCCACGTTTTCGTGCTGCCAAACACCTTTGTTTTGTACAGGTCCTGTCTATGCGCGCAAACGCGGAACATATCACACGAAGTGTGAAACATCTTTAGTCTTATGTCCAGTAAAATGCATTTATCCGGGGATTTATTTGAAACTCGCATGGCAAACAGACACCTTCAACAAAGAAAACAGGGACCGTATTGGCAGAACGCTTTTTTCGTAACGCCTGTTCGTCGAGGGCGGCGCGCCGTTGCTAATAACACGTTTCGCGTCAACATAGATTGGCGCTTTTTTATGAAATACTCTATCGTACAAAATGCTTTGTATATATGCACTCACAGCATGGCGATTTCTGGCAGAGATGCCGTGAGTTCGCTTTCCTTCGTTCTATCAGCGCTAATGCGCCGAAACTCCCAAATGGAACAAACAGACGCCAGTGAACACACCGCAATATTGAGCAAACACTACTACCCTCATAATTTAACCCAGAAATTGCGTGTCAAACGTGCGCAGTTAGCTATTTTTCTGGCAACGGAAGTAGTGTGTGTTCAAGCACGACGTTTTCTTCATTTTGTTGCCCTCACATGTGTTTGTAAAGAGAAACGGTGCTCCGCAGAAAAATTCACAAATTTTATTTCAGAGCTTTCTTGCGTGTATCGGTATCAGTTTTCCATTGCGTGTTCCCTTCCGCAGGCCTAAGGCATCTCAACCAGATGTTTTTGAGATAAACGTCCCAGCCCTCTGTTTTAAAAAATGAAATTATGGGGTTTTACGTGCCAAAACCACTTTCTGATTATGAGGCACGTCGTAGTGGAGGACTCCGGAAATTTCGACCACCTGGGGTTCTTTAACATGCACCTAAATCTAAGTACACGGGTGTTTTCGCATTTCGCCCCCATCGAAATGCGGCCGCCGTGGCCTGGATTCGAACCCGCGACCTCGTGCTCAGCAGCCCAACACCATAGCCACTGAGCAACCACAGCGGGTGCCCTCTGTTTTGCTTCTCTCTCTGTCTGCCACGTAATGGTTCGCCTTGCCGTTTTTGCTTCGGTTTCGATTTTCTTTGCTTAAGGCGAAGGAAAAAACACCGCGTAATGATATCGGATGGGGTGGGCACAACTGCTGCTACCTCGCAATATGAAATGCTGCTAACAGAGCACGTTTTTACGTGCTGTTTCGGACACACCGGGGAACACCTTAACATGGTTTATACAGAATTTGAGGTTATTCAGAAAACTCAACCAAGAGGAGTTTTACCGCGCTTTGTCTAAGCCAGCTGTACACGAAGTTTGCAGAGTTGCGCGAAGTGGTGACGGGACAATCAAATCGTTAGCTGCAAATTACGGGACTAACGAGAGCCGCGCACGGGTGCCCTTTCTATGTTTTCTCCTCGCTTTTTCTTCAGGACATCGCTGAGTCGGCGCCTTCATCTCTCAGTGGTGAGGCGTCACTCAGTGGATATTCATACTAGGTTTTTTAGCTATTCAAAATTATTGCACGATATTCAGTTGCACCTCAGCAGGAAGCTACTAAAGGCGTCAGGAAGCCAAGAGAAAGACGACAGAATTGCTATATCAACTTTTGCGAGGGTAGAGACAAATAAGGCGTTGATATCTGCGTTAGCCACCAGTATGATGGTTAGAACATCGTGCAATTTATGGTTATTGACACTGAATCTAAGCTCTCGGACACTCAGCAGAAGCTTTCCGAACCAAACACGTGACAGAATTGAACCTTATAGGACGATAAACGAGCCGTAGTGTTCTTTCTCAATGACGTAAGACAAAAAATTCCACCAGAATCTATCTCACGATTATTGTATGCGTTAATGCGATTATCACTGAAGCACTCTACCGACACACCATATTGCCATTGCTGAAACGCGTCATGTACAAGGCATGTATGCAGCCTGGCTCATAGAATAAAGAACAACTTTAGAGAAGGGAAACTGTACCTTCCGCAGTGGTTCGAAAATAAGCAGCGGCAGCGCATGGAACTTACCTACGTGGACGCCAGATGACGCTGCTAAAACAGGAAGCGGAAATGCGCATTTTTTTTTTAGAGCATTATTCAATATGGCCGCTTTTTGCCAGTCGTGTACGCTTGTATCCGCTCGTACGAGCCGTACTCACCTCGGCTGCCGCGTAGCCGGTGCGTTCTAATTGCCAGGAGACCAAAGAGCCTCTACTGACGCCAATACAACAAGCCACAAGTGAGTGAACAGAACGTGCGACTTTATTGGCAGAAGACAAGCAGTGTATGTACATTCTCGTGCAATAGCAGAAATAAAATTTGTATGTCGAGATACACTGGAATCTTTGACGCGAGCTCGTAAACGGCCCACCGTCGTCGTCACACATGGCGGTCTAGTAACGAGCGACAACCAGCGGCTCATGCAGATTGGTCAGTGTCCCGCCTGTTTGCAGCGGCAGTCGCCGTTAAAGATGAGCAACTTGCACTGCGAAACAATCGGGTGAACCAGGCATCTGCTGCCGCAGCCAACACAGCGACATGGACTACCCGGCATTTTAGCCTTAACTCCTTTCCAACCTGCACGTTACTTTTCTTTCGGAGGCCGCTAATGTGTGGCTCGCACTTGGTGTCCCACATTGTCTCAATATGGACAAGTCGCTTTCGTGGGCATCACCTTCATCAGCCACTTTTGCGGGCCTTTGCACCCAACTTCACGCACGTCGGACCATGTAAGCACGTATGCCGGTCTCCGTTCGTGCTTAATCGCGGCCGAGAAAGGCAACAGGCACAATTTCCCATGGCTGCAGCAGGAAAGGCTGGACGTGAACGGGGAGAACGAATCACGGTGTGTAAATTGGGAGTCTATGTCGCTGTGCAGATTGCAAGAGCAAATGCTTACTTCGAGAAACTGCTTTCGAGTGCAACTGACCACGCCGTCACATCCGATAAGCATAACACGGCGACCGTAACCAAGTGAGATAACAGCAAAAATAAACGGCAATCATTCACCACATAGTGTTCAGAGAATACGTTATACATTGGCTACAAACCATATGGCAACAGTGAGCATTCACATACACGGGTCTCTTAGGATACATTCAGCCGCCTACTTACAGGCATAATGCTTGCCTTCGTCGCATGTGGTGGTCTGGTATCGAGCGACAAACAGCAGTACAAACAGATTGGACAGAGCGTCGCACCTGTTTGAACCGACAGTTGCCGTTGAAGATGAGCAACTTCCATTGCGAAGAAATCAGGTGATGCAGGCATCTGCTGCCACAACCAACACAGCGAAATGGACTATCCGGCATTTTAGCGTTAACTCCTTTCCAACCTGCATGTTTCTTTTCTGTCGAGGGCCACTAATGTGTGGCTCACGTTTGGCGTCCCACTTTGTCTCAATATGGACAAGTCGCTTTCGTGGGCATCACCTTCGGCAGCCATTTATGCGGGCCTTTCCACCCATGTGGCTATGAACTTCAAACACGTTGGACCATGTAAGCACGTATGCTTGTCTCCGTTCGTGCTTAATTGCGACTGAGAAAGGCCGCAGGCACAATTTGCACATGGCTGCAGCAGGAAAGGCTGAACGGGGAGCACGAATCATGGTCTGTAAATTGGGAGTCTATGTCGCTGTGCGAACTGCAGGAGCAAATGCTTACCTCGAGAGACTGTTTTCCAATGCAACTGACCAGGCCCCCACATCCGATAAGCATAATACGGCGACCGTAACCAAGTGAGATAACAGCAAAAATAAACGGCAATCATTCACAACATAGTGTTCAGAGAATACATTATACATTGGCTACAAACCATATGGCAACAGTGAGCATTCACATATACGGGTCTCTTAGGATACATTCAGCCGCCTACTTACAGGCATAATGCTTGCCTTCGTCACATGTGGTGGTCTGGTAACGAGCGACAAACAGCAGTACAAACAGATTGGACAGAGCATCGCACCTGTTTGAAACGACAGTAGCCGTTGAAGATGAGCAACTTCCATTGCGAAGCAATCAGGTGACGCAGGCATCTGCTGCCGCAACCAACACAGCGAAATGGACTATCCGACATTTTAGCATTAACTCCTTTCCAACCTGCATGTTTCTTTTCTGTCGAGGGCCACTAATGTGTGGCTCACATTTGGTGTCCCACTTTGTCTCAATATGGACAAGTCGCTTTCGTGGGCATCACCTTTGGCAGCCATTTTTGCAGGCATTTCCCCCCGTACAGCTATCAACTTCATACACTTCGAACCATGTAAGCACATATGCTGGTCTCAGTTTTGAGCAAATCATGGCCGAGGTAGGCCACAAGCACAATTTGCCTATGGCTGCAGCAGGAAAAAATGAACGGGGAGCACCAGTTATGGTGTGTGTACACTGGGAGTCTATGTCGCTGTGCGGACTGCAGGAACAAATGCTTACCTCGAGAGACTGCTTACCAATGTAACTGAGCAGGCCCCCCCATCCGAGAAATGTAACACGGCGACCACAACCAAGTGGGGCAGCAAAACCAGATTCTGCAATCTATCATTCAGTGTAGCTTGCGCAAACACCCAGGCTATCGAGGAAGAAGAGCAACCATCAACGAGACTAGGAATATGGAAAATGAGAAAGCTTGCATTCAAGAGAGAAGCCACCCTGCTCTGCAAGCATTGAAGGCCAAAGACACCAAGAAAAGTAAAATGGTGCATAGCAAACAGTGCGTAGGTTAATGCAAGAAACATGTCGATGTTGCATCAGCTATTTCAGGAGAGGGATTGTGCATGACAACATGCACTAAAAGGTACTGCTACAGATATGTTATGCTACTAGACAGTGACTGGTATTAAGTATCAGCGAAGAATTGGTTCACCTTTATGTTTGGATGAGGATGAATGATCTCTAACGAGAATGGGCAATGAAAAAGCTTGCATTTATAGAAGAAAAATTACACTTGGCACAAGTGGAATTGACATGGCCAGGAAGCTGATTAAGGGCAAATTGATGGAACTCTTTTGGCCAACGTCGTCCGTGCTTGATCAGAAGTTGCAGGCGCATCTGAAGACGAAGAATTTCCATAAAGTCCTTTTTGACTTACCTGGATGACTCAGCCAATTTGTCCGCGCTGGTGGAATGGTGGCTGAAGCTCTTTTCAGTCTTGACACAGTGCTCTGCAGACTTGATATCTCATGTAAGTTCTTCTGCATGCGCTTCTTTGCTCGTGGTGTAAAAGCCTTGCAAATTCAGCTCCAGCCCCTTTCTGTTGGTGTGGATAGGAGCTCCTGTGATGACCAAGGTATGCTTGGCATGGACTCTGTTGGGGCAGAACGGTGACACATGAGATACAGCACAGATTAGCCAAACTCATGTGTGTTTTCTTTTATGTTCGAACCAATTATACTGAACCATAAACATGAGCAAACATTCATTTCTGCTGCAAACAAATGACATGTATCTCAAGACTAGCAAGACAATACAGCATATATCAGGCATACTTATTTCTGAACCACATGTTGTTTACCTTGTAGTAGCAGCCAATGTCCACACAATGGCCTTGTAGCAGGCAGCAGCTTCTGTTTAGTGTGTGGAGTGTGTTGCTTTATACTGGTGCCATCCTCATTACTGCATGTCTGGAACAGAAATTTCGACTGAATCAGAAATTTAAAAAAGTACAATTTTGCAATATGAAATGCAAAAAGGTGTGACATATATATTGTGATGGTTTGCGACTACAGAACACATGCAAATATACCATGTCTGTTCTAGGGCGCTTAAGCAGCACGTTAAATAAATATTGCTATTGTCCATAAATTTATGCCTGCCTAACTATACAATGCATGTAAACAGTTTAGGTATTATTAAGATCACAAATGAGAACATTTGTGCGTTCATTTATACACTGGAAGAGATCACACTGCTGGTTCCACAAGTAAATACATGAAAGTCATGAAGCTATTAGAACTGATGCATTATTTTTCTGCACGAACGTGATGCACTGCTGCACTACTGCAAAAATAGATGCCCTACGGTAAACCAAACTGAACAGCAAGAACATTTGGAACCAACAAGTACGAGATATGAGTGAATTATCACGCTTGCAACTGTTTAATACATTAAATTCTGTACTTTCACATCATTTTACCAAAGGATTATTCGATTTTGTGGACGAAAAAAGTTGCCGGCGGACTCGAAAATAAGTTTTATAT
Source organism: Dermacentor andersoni (assembly GCF_023375885.2). Classification (NCBI taxonomy): domain Eukaryota; kingdom Metazoa; phylum Arthropoda; class Arachnida; order Ixodida; family Ixodidae; genus Dermacentor; species Dermacentor andersoni. The sequence goes on from NC_092814.1 coordinate 157,130,368, forward strand.
GTATATTGTTAAGGCTACCCAGTCACCTATGGCCACGGCTACAATAAGATGAAAAATGAGGCGCGCGTTCCGATATCGCTCTTTCTTTCCCGATTGTGTGTGTATAACGACAGCCTCGCAAGTAACGGTTTATTTAGGAAACAGCAACGGAGGATCCCGACTGCCATATGCTGTGCAGGATCTAGTTCGTTAACTTGTCTCCGCCTGTAAGTTAATGAGACGAATATTATATAACGATTCAAGCAGCGGTGTTAAACGACTCACCGTTATTGCCGTTGTCAGCCGCACCAGAATCCAGCTCCCGTTTCGATGCAGACGTGTTCCGAATGGCTCACGACCGATACCCAACTTTCGGGCTTACATGTCCGCTTGCAAACACGTCACTTCACCCCAGGTTAAATAACGCGTGACATCGAAGCGCAATAAACTAGTTTTAGCGAAAAAGAAGCAACCAGCCTGAGCGCACGAACGAATGAATCCGTGCCGCCATGCACTCGAAAATACCGGTAAAAATTTTAAATCCAGGCCAGAGGTCACGTGAAAGATCGATGATGCTGAACGCTATTTGCGTTTATAATGACAAAGAAACAATAAACTTACTTATAAAGAATACAATATCAAATTAGCAATGATAATTTCGCCCTCTTTTTCATGTAATAAACGTGCTTCGGTAATTGTAGGAGAAAGCTTGCAAAAAAAATTGCGCTTATTACGGCGCCTCCAGCGGAAAATGTTCAAACTAACGTAAGCATCCCGAAGTGATATTACTATGCTGGTTTTGTTAGCAGCAGCGCGCGGTCGATTTTTTCGCCCTCATTGGCCATTTGTTGAACTTGAGTGTGCGGGGCCTGCCTGGCTCCTGCAGCGGCGCCGCCAGGAAGTCAGCGCGTGGCGCGTCTGTGAATCTACATTCACACAAGATTGGCTGAATATATATGACGCGGGCTGTATTCTGCCCAGCAGATGAGACATTTTAAAGCATTTTTGTTTGTCATATTGACGCGCAGCACATACCTAGTGGTACATACCCGTTCACCCAAGCTGGCATCAAAAAGGTTCATTGAAAAGCGGCACATAGCTAGTGGCACATAGCCAGCAATTGACGTAAAAGAGTTTCATCGATGTGCCACACATACTCAGTGACCCGAATTGGCGGGAGAGAGAGAGAGAGAGAGAGAGAGAGAGGAAAGGCAGGGAGGTTAACTAGACTTTGTCCATTTTGCTACCCCACAAGTGGGGAGGGGGGAGTGAAAGAACGAGAGAGAGAGAGAGAAGACGTGAGTCCTGGTGCACTAAGCCGGGTGCAGCGTATATAAAGTCGGGTACTCAAATCTGTCGCCTTCAGGTACTGTAGAAGAGCCCGAGTGGCTTTCTGGACTCGTGAGCTGTGAGGCCAGGCTCCCAAGAACTTTTGTTTCCGTAAATTAGCCTATTGTCTAGTCTATTCAAGGCCCACTGGAGGGTCTAGCGTTGTTTATCGAAGCGAGGACAGTGGTGCAGGCAATGGTCGTGGTCTCTCTACATCTGAGGTTAGCGCACACGAGTGAATCAGCCAATCCAGTGCAACAGTTGTATGAGTCAGTATGGGCTACTCCTACATACAGCCGATACACTAGTGTTGCGTCAAGTCGTGAAAGCTTTCTTGGTAATTGCAGTTTTAGTGATGGGTCGACGTTGTATAATCGAAGGTTAGAGTAGTGCGAGTACTCCAGTGACTCAACGTTACTTTTGTGCTTTAACGCATAAAACAGTGGTTTCTTAAAAAGTAACTGGAACAGCAATGCATTTCGTCGGACACTTTGAAAATTAATATGTTGGAACTGGGGCTGTCCAGGCAATTTGATTCAAGTTGATACGCCGTGCGAACTCAGCGGCTGCAGTTCGTAGATTGAAATATGTGGCGTAAAGTTTTTGATTAAAATTAATTAGCGTGATTACGATAATTGTTCAAGTGAACCGTTTGATTTCTCGTAGAAGTAATGGCTGCCTCACCGAGTAATTTAGATCAAGGGTTAAAATTGTGCTATCTGCCACAGGCAATCTTTAAAAATGTTGGTGCCGGCAAAAAACAAAAACAAAAAAACAAAAAACAAAAAATCTGTATAAGCATGTGCGTATGTGCAGCCGCCGAAGACTGCCTGCCGCAGGTACCGGCGCTTCTCTGACGGAGATATGCAGCTCTGCAGACGTGTCAATTGAAACGCATTGTGGAACTAAGAAAATATTCCATTTTTCCTCGCAAGCTGAGCAAGAAACAGCTATCGAATTCGGCAGTAAGGTCCCGTACAGCGTCCCGGGTAGGCAGTTCCGTCAAGACATTTTTTGAAGTTAAAATACCAATCGTAAAAGAAAATCATTGTTGTAGCACTTGAACGCATACTATTCAATACGGACAACAACTTTTTCTTCCTGGTAGAGGCGTAAGTTTCAGTTTCGGCCCGACATCGCATCTACCATGTCTGTGCGAGACATGCAAGAACGAACTGAAACTGCGCCTGGGGATTGACATGGCAAATTACTCACGATTCACCATGTTCTTAAAGATCTATACGAACAAATCGAATTTCCTCCAGATTGGTATTCCGTATTGCTAAGGTGCTTATCCTTACCACCACTTTAGTGTTTGTTCTGACGATTGACCGCAACCAGAGCAGCGCGTTTCAAGTATAAAGAACTCTATGGTGCTCCGTTTATATGTCTTCGTCGTCGTGCAAGTGGAAGCGACTTGTTAGCTCGTTTATCTGTTTGTTCCCCGCAAGAGTCATGCGTGCCTGAAATAAACAGCATGAAAGAAAAAAAAAAGTTCTGGCGTGGCGTAGTAGTAAACTACTGGGTATGGGATCTCTAGGTCAGAGGATCGATTCATGTTTTATTTTTTACTTCTTTATCCTTTTTTATTGCATTTGAATGATATCCGTTGCTTTCTTTGTTTATAATAAATGCATACGGTAGCCAGGCACCGCGCTTTTATCTCTCTATAGCTACTTTTCGGCTCAGTACCTCGCGCCTTCCACCATGTCGCACCAGTCCAACGCTCCAGCATCCAACGCGCGACACTGGGCCCATAATCCGACATTGGCGCTGCGCACTGGGTACTGGGTTTAGCAGTAGGGGTAAGTACCCAGTGGCCTAAGCTGGTCCGACGGTTGGCTTCGAACCCGGTTTCCTGAGCACAGCAGACCGATGCCAGGCACGTACCCAGGATTTTTTTTTTCGAGGTTGGGGGGGGGGAGGGGGGGGGATACCCAAGGTAACTTTGCATGCCAATTAGGGGGGGGTGTACCTTTACTAGTACAAATGTGAATAATGCCCACCACTTGTCATAAAGACGCGTAGACCCACAAAGGAGAAATGAAATAAGGTGTATCTCACAGGTACGCCTGTGAGATAGACCTCTCCTTTACTTGGCAAACAAGGAACCACATCAAATGGACTCGCGCATCAAAGAAGCGCAGGAAGAACACTGCCAAGAACAAGTAAACAAGCGAAAGTGTAAAATAAAAATTTCCAGCAGCGTTCTTGGAATTAGCTCTAGAAGAATTACAGAGAAATATATATTTGCGGAACAATCAAAGGTTCTTTTGGATCACTCGTTTACTGCTCTACCAAGTTCAGTGCCTAAACCGACTCGAATCGTTATTTGGGAAGTTACGTAACGATGCGTGGCCGCCGGTCCCGTACAACAGCATAGAGCGCAGGACGCTGTGGTTCTAGACGTACTACGCCCACCGCGGAAGGTTAGGAAAACACCCACATTAGCGCAGAAGAGAAGTGGCTACGTCAGGCGGCTTGACTGATAGCTGTAGAAGCCTCATTCAAAACACGCGGAATTATTCTCCACTTCTGGTGGCGTTTTCTCTACTTCCTTTTTAAATAAAAAGATGTTGATCCATAAATATTTTCACAAACAAAGGTTAAATTTGTTAATTTTCTCTTTTCCTTCCTGTTTGGTTGGTGCCTTGGTTCTGTCCCTTAGTAATACTCCTCAATCGCCTTGCTACTCTTATTTCCAGTTGTCAATTTTGCGCGTAAGGTGCTGTACAGTTAGAGAAAAACCAGACGAGGTAACGGGTGACAGCCATTTTGTCTATTGGTTTAACGGTGGTTGGATGATGGAGGCTGTTTCGCATTATTTTATTTCCCACCTTATCTAACCCATATCAACTCAAATCAAATCAGCTTATTATTATTACATCGTATGTTAATTACAGCATATAAGATATACAGACAAGCGTACGTACTTCTGAGGCCATGCCAGCGTTGCGGCGAGCCGTCACTCGAGGAAATAACGAAGCAAAATGTAAAGTTAAACGCAACTGGCGTTTTCTCCGCCCGTAACTCGTTCCAAGAGCATATACAGACCAGCTGATTACGGACCGAATCCATTTCCTGGTCCCTGAATCAGTCTAAACAAAGAAGGTAGAACTTACGAAGCAACAGACAGCGATGCGCGTGATCGTTGAATAGATAGTGACAACTTAACGCATCTAGAGTTAATCGCACGGGCACCGAATCGATGATAAAACTGGCCTTCCCACCCCGGGAGATGCCGATAACTACTGCCATCCAAAAGGAGTGAAAAAGGCGGCAATATGTTGACGGCCTAATAGCTGCCAAGTCTCAAGATTGATTTGGCGGCGCTTTCGGAATGTGTGTGAGGACTAGTGGCGTGGGCGCAGGGGGGGTTGGGTACCGCCCAATAACGGGGGGGGGGGGGGGGGGGGCTTGGGTACGTGCCTGCCCGATGCTCTATTCACTTGCTGATGGACAGCCAATGTGACCAACGTTGGCAGAAAAGCTGATTAGATAGATAGATAGATAGATAGATAGATAGATAGATAGATAGATAGATAGATAGATAGATAGATAGATAGATAGATAGATAGATAGATAGATAGATAGATAGATAGATAGATAGATAGATAGATAGATAGATAGATAGATAGATAGATAGATAGATAGATAGATAGATAGATAGATAGATAGATAGATAGATAGATAGATAGATAGATAGATAGATAGATAGATAGATAGATAGATAGATAGATAGATAGATAGATAGATAGATAGATAGATAGATAGATAGATAGATAGATAGATAGATAGATAGATAGATAGATAGATAGATGACTGCGTGTTATCCTAACAATGTCGTTCGCAATAATATTAAAAAACAATACCTGCCTGTTCTCCCAAATATTTCGTAAAGTTTACGAATCTGGGCTTGTTCTATGATATGATAGGGTATAGAAAAATTAATGCACGGTAGGGTACTATCTTTCTTTGAAAAACATAACCTGCTCCTTGACTTTCAGCACGGCTTTCGAAAGAATCGATCCACTGAAACAGCATTACTGACTCAAAAAGAAATCATTATAGATATGTTTCAAAATAAGGAAATAGGTGCAGGCATATATATAGATTTTACTAAGGCTTTTGACTTGATAAACCACAGAATTTTACTACATAAACTGTCAAACTATGGTGTCCGAGGAAAAGCTCACGATCTTATAAAATCTTATTTGTCGAACAGAACACAATATGTTGACTTTAAAAATTCGTTGTCTTCAATACAAAATATTTATGCAGGAGTCCCCCAAGGAAGCATATTGGGACCGCTTTTATTTTTAATCTATATAAATGATATTGTACAATGTGTAACTGATGGAAAGATTGTATCCTACGCTGATGACACTTCGGTGTTCATAACCGGGAGATCAGAAAGTGACATTGAAGAGAAAGCAATCAAAACACTGAGTGCATTAAATACATGGGCAAAATCAAATTGTTTGAAGATTAATTCTAAAAAGACAAAAATAATATTGTACTTTCCGAAAGGAAAGATAATTTCTAGGCCGTTGAACGTGTTCTTAAGCTCTGATACTGTTGAAATTGTTGATTCTGTTAAAATCCTTGGCGTTATATTTTCCAAGCATTTGACTTGGAATGATCATGTTGACTATATCAGATCAAAAGTGTCTTCAGCTGTCGGTGTCATGTTGCGCCTGCGCGGTATTCTTCCTCTAAATGTAAGGCTATTGCTATACAACTCATTAGTTCTTTCTCTTTTGCAATATTGTTGTACCGTTTGGGGCACTACGGGTGTCACAAATTTATCCAAGCTTCACCTTCTTCAAAAAAGAGCTGTAAGATGCATTGCTTGTGCTCCTTATTGTTCCCCCACACATGATTTGTTTTTAAAATATGAAATCCTGCCAATCTATAGTTTACACAATTATAGACTTTTAATGATCTATAAACGCTCTTCACAAGGTGATGAACATTATATTAATTATCTGGCAAAACTTCAGAAAAACACGCATATCCTGCAGACTAGACATAAAGAAATTTGGTTAGTGCCGACGCCTAGGGCATATTATACCGAGCAGTCTCTTTCTTATACTGTTCCAGTATTATTAAATAAATTGAACAGAGACTTATTTGACCCCTTTCAGCATTCAAGTGATGTTATTAAGCTATATTTTCTTAACAAGATTACGTAATACTGCACTCAGTTTAAACCTATACCTGTTCTTAATTTTTCCGTTTCCCCATGACCAATTATTTGTTTTTCTAATGCCTATGTTTGTGCTGCAATGCATAGCGCTGCCTTTTACAAAGTGTCTTGTTATTTAGTTTCAGTGTTTATTTGGACAATCGATAATCTCTGCCTGTGTACTGTACTGCCGAGTTGATAAAGGGGGCAGGACCTCTGTCAAGCTTACGAGCTTTTAGTCCTGTCTCCTTCTCTGTTCAAGAGAAAAATAAAGACTGAATTGAATTGAATATAATTGAATTGAATTTGCTCGTTACGAATGTTGCGTCATGTTTTACGAAAAATCAATTCTATCGCGGAAATGTTTTGAAGGTTTGATGAATGGGCGTGAAGCAAGGGCCGCCTTCTTGAGACAGTGCAAACCTCGTATACTATTGGGGTACTTGCTTTGATAACGTTTATTCAGTACAGTTTCCTGAAGCAGGCGAAATCAACAATAGCAAGTTCGTTGCAAAGGTCAGTGCGATCCAAAGACAATGTGTCGCTTGTCAGACTCTGCTGTTCGCAGTTTGCTGCTGCTCCTGTTTTGCGCCTGAAGTTAAAGAAGCCACGACACGAAATTTTCGAGCGTAAGTTATGCACTGCATGTTAAACCGTACGCGTCACACAGAATGCTATCAAAATTTGAAAGCATTCGGTGCAGTAGAAAATTTGTATTTGAATGTTTTAATGTCGCAATTGAACCATAAAGCAGTCTGGCGACACTGAGTGGTGACGAAATAAATGAGCACACCCGGAAACCATAGGAAACTCTATGCCAGAAACGGCTCCTTCGTGTGACAGAAGCTGGTCTTGAAGGCTATGTTTTTGTGTACTGCAAACACCAGAAGTGATTACAATAGCTGGAAATACGTCATGGCTGCCATTCGTCGTTTCGTTTTTACATGTGTGTGTCGGCGCACCTGTGTGGTTCGCTACTGCTTTTTAACGCGCAAGTGAAGGAATTGCGGGCACAATTCAGCGGCGACGCCTTTGCTACGCCGTTGGCTGCTGAGCGTGCGGCGAAAGACGTCCGATGTGGCCGCTAAGTTCCTGACGTCACACAGCCTTGCCAAACTGGCGGTTGCTGTCTGTAGGAGGAGTTGAGAGGCATCGATTTGAAACCGAAATTTTGGTTCAAATGTGCGCTGAGAGTCCATTTTTTGTGTGTATAATAATATTGGGCCCTCTGCTCTCAGAAATATGAACTGGAAACTGTTAGACGACCATGCCATGGCCCCATTTAAATCAATAGGGAAACGCGTATACGTATGGCCAGAAATGGCGTGTGCTCGGGGCAAAGTTCTTAAAGATGCGTGCAATACACAATACACGTACCCTCCCCCCCCCGCTCCCCCTACCGTTCACAGGCATTTTACGAATGTTAAACCTCTCAGGCCGGCAGGTATGCGTATAGAAAGAAAAACAACATGCAACTGGCACCTGACGCCTCTGTGGAGAAATTGCTCATAGTCTGGCCTACGTATTACCAACAAGCAAATCCATTTTCGACATGAGTTCAGCTACTTGGACAGACATGAGTTTTCTATTACGAAAGTGAGTGGCGCATAGCCATCCCCTGCTTCACAGAGAGTTGCGTTGACAACCCTACAGGATTTTCTGGTAGAAAGCAATCTGGTTAATATGCTTTGAATTGTAGATTTCTATGAACTCTATTTGGGAAGTGACTGTTCGATGCATGGAGTACTTGAACAAGCACATTCGTGTGTTATGTGTATCATAGCTTTTTTGTTGTACACTGTGCATCAACTCTTACTGAACGCGGGTGCATATATGTCGCTTTCCTGGTTCAGTTTCTTTTTCTCTTGCTTACAATTATTTTTGTAGGCTTATTATGTTTGCGCGTTTGTTACATGTGTGTACATATTTCTCAAATATATATTGGGATAGCCGGCCCTTATGTCGCTTACTTTCCCATCAGTGTGCATTTATTGAACGACTACTATACAGTAAACAAAGTGAGCACCCTTTAGAGTTCCAAAGGGCGCTGCTTGTGTTTATATCCTACATTGCACCTATTTAGTACCCACGTATGCTCATGACACCCCATATCACCCCTGTACACTAAAAGCTGTAACGCTGTTAAGGGCGTAAATTACCCTTAGGTTGATATACAAGCACCCTTATTTCGTTAACACCCTTATTGAAGGGTGTTTGGCTGAAGTAGAAACGAAATGAAGCAAGAAAACTCAGTGCCCTTCCAGTCTATGAAGAAGGATGACCAGCGAAGCTGTGTATGTAGACCCTTTAATGGCGAAGTGCACCTCCTCTGCGGCTCGTTTCGGCATTGCACTATATTCGGGATCGGCTCACGTGTGGGGAGTGTTTAACGCCTGCTTCCCTTCCGCCATGGGTCGGCCCGGCATTGCACGTTCTTCGGGATCGGCTCACGTGGGAGGAGTGTTTAACGCCTGCTTCACTTCCGCCATAAGTCGGCTCAGCATTGCACTATTTTCGGGATCGGCTCACGTGTGGGGAGTGTTTAATGCCTGCTTCACGTCTGCCATGGGTCGGCCCGGCATCGCACTATCTTCGGGATTGGCTCACGTGTGGGGAGTGTTTAACGCCTGCTTCCCTTCCGCCATGCATCGGCCCGGCATTGCACTATCTTCGGGATCGGCTCACGTGTAGGGAGTGTTTAACGCCTGCTTCACGTCCGCCATGGGTCGGCCCGGCATTGCACTATCTTCGAGATCGGCTCACGTGTGGAGAGTGTTTAACGCCTGCTTCACGCCCGCCATTAGTCGGCCCCCGGCATTGCACTATTTTCGGCATCGGCTCACGTGTGGGGAGTGTTTAACGCCTGCTTCACTTCCGCCATGGGTCGGCGCGGCATTGCACGTTCTTCGGGATCGGCTCACGTGTGGGGAGTGTTTAACGCCTGCTTCACTTCCGCCATAAGTCGGCTCGGCATTGCACTATCTTCGGTATCGGCTCGCGTGTGGAGAGTGTTTAACGCCTGCTTCACTTCCGCCATAAGTCGGCTCGGCATTGCACTATCTTCGGGATCGGCTCGCGTGTGGAGAGTGTTTAACGCCTGCTTCACGCCCGCCATAAGTCGGCTCGGCATTGCACTATCTTTGGGATCGGCTCGCGTGTGGAGAGTGTTTAACGCCTCCTTCACGCCCGCCATTGGTCGGCCCGGCATTGCACTATTTTCGGCATCGGCTCACGTGTGGGGAGTGTTTAACGCCTGCTTCACTTTCGCCATAAGTCGGCTCGGCATTGCACTATCTTCGGGATCGGCTCGCGTGTGGAGAGTGTTTAACGCCTGCTTCACGTCCGCCATGGGTCGGCCCGGCATTGCACTATCTTCGATATCGGCTCACGTGTGGAGAGTGTTTAACGCCTGCTTCACGCCCGCCATTGGTCGGCCCGGCATTGCACTATTTTCGGCATCGGCTCACGTGTGGGGAGTGTTTAACGCCTGCTTCACTTCCGCCATGGGTCGGCGCGGCATTGCACGTTCTTCGGGATCGGCTCGCGTGTGGAGAGTGTTTAACGCCTGCTTCACTTCCGCCATAAGTCGGCTCGGCATTGCACTATCTTCGGGATCGGCTCGCGTGTGGAGAGTGTTTAACGCCTGCTTCACGTCCGCCATTGCACTGTCTTCGGGATCGGCTCACGTGTGGGGAGTGTTTAACGCCTGCTTCACTTCCGCCATAAGTCGGCTCGGCATTGCACTATCTTCGGGATCGGCTCGCGTGTGGAGAGTGTTTAACGCCTGCTTCACGTCCGCCATGGGTCCGCCCGGCATTGCACTATCTTCGGGATCGGCTCACGTGTGGAGAGTGTTTAACGCCTGCTTCACGTCCGCCATGGGTCGGCCCAGCATTGCACTGTCTTCGGGATCGGCTCACGTGTGGGGAGTGCTTAACGCCTTCGTGACCTCCGCCGCGGGTCAGCCCAGCATTGCACTATCTTCGGGATTTTTTTCTACACGCTGACACGATAGTGGGGAAAGTAGCCCTTAACAGCGTCGCTGTAAAAAAAGATGTCGCTCTCAGCTCGTTACACTTTCTACCGTTTATTACCATTACTAAACAAACGGCATCAAAGGAATTCATCATTAAATATGCAATGAAAGAAACGCATGGAGGCAGATTAAAACCTGGGCGCTTCACGTGGAAACCGTAGACCCGAACCACTGCGCCACAAAGCAGCCAAGTACCACTCTTCAAATATTGGTATCTATATGTATAAATTGTCCAGAAACTCCAAACTGCTTCATTTCATCAGAAACCTTGCGCAGGCTCACATATCTTCCATAGAAGAAAATGCGTTCGTTACGCTTAAAACGTAACATTCCTACAGCTGAAAGGACAGTTTTCAACGGTAATGGACGTGTGAACACCTCTCGTATAGGGTGTTAATTTTTTTCCTTAGGGCGTTAATTTTTTATTGTGCTTTGATCACACACTTACTATAGGGTATCTTGAATAAAAAGGGTGCTAAATGGGCATAATGAAAGGTGTAAAGGGAGAAAACACTCTTTTAACACCCTGATGGGCGTTAAATTGTTTAGTCTGTTCTAGCGAAGATATATATTTAACGAAGACAGACGACCCCAAATAAATATTTCTTCAGAATGAAAACATCTGAAGTCTACTGTATGACAGAAGCCCGTCTAACAATGACTCCAGATAAAGGCGTGACGATAGATTCTTCTCCTTGGCAATCCTACGTGCATCTCCCCAGTTGATAGTGTTAGACACGACGCGTTGTGTATTGACGTCGTTCCTGTACTCTACGTAAGTAACTGTGGGCAATGTATAGGCAATCAATCAATCAATCAATCAATATTCAGAAAAAGAACGTACTGGATGGCCATTTGGCTCTAATAGCAGCTTTGCAGCTTGGCGTGTCTGAAAGGACCTTGAATTATAATTGCAAAAAACATGTCGAGTATGCTTGCGTGAAGCTACAAAGAAACTCTATGACAGATCCGTTCTGCGGCAGCCCGCAAGGTGGAGGAAAGTACATGAAAGGGAAAATTAGCATCCACCCGAATTGTTGCAAGAAGCTAGAAAGAAAATCCTGATCCCGGACCAGGACGAATGTTTCTTCAACTGCGAGGCTTCCTTTGTGAGAAACCCGTAGGGGTTTCCTTTGTAGCTTCTTGCTACAATGCAGGCCCGGATGCCAATTTTTCCTTCCAAAGAAACTCTATCTACTCAAAATTTTGACATAGAAGGAGTGATACAAACACTTTAGTTAGAAGTAATAATGTAAACCAACGAGCCCCGTTACTCATTAAAATGGGCTGGGCGGTACATTTTATTAAAGTTGACAGCTGGACAAAGGACAAAGAAAGAAGTACAAAGACAAGCGATGACTAGCAACCAAATGCTTTATTTCTGGAAGTAGAATATAAAGGCAAGTGAAAGGAACACACACAGAAGGAAACAAGTATTAACATGATAGATAATCTGCCTCTTTCATGAATGCGACAGGGAGCTGACCCATGAACCCCTGCGTGCCAACATATTGAAAGTTGCGAATATCTTGCAGGCGCGCTGTTCGCAGCCCTTTCGTGCTACTTTACAGTTTTCAAAGATAGGAGCGCAGCCGCACCTCTGCAGAGAGTTCGTTGCCAGGAGGACAATAGAGGAATTCTTTCAGTGAAGCACCTGTAGGCGGTGTACGTGAGCGGAATTCCGTGCACGACAGGAGTGCGGAATAAAAAAAAAACGAGCGTATTTCTTAGAACAAGGCTCCTTTCTGCTTCTTTTCTCATGCGCTGTCCGCATATTTCACCAAGCCTGTTAGACAGGACGTTAAAATATTATGGACGCTAAAGTTTATCTTGATTCCCGGCTTTCACGGGAATTTTGATTACTGTGTGGTACAGATGGTGTACAGTACTGTAAGCGATTG